>NC_031495.1:11558208-11568398 GCF_000237925.1 Schistosoma mansoni
AAATTAATGTAAACTAATACACTTAGCATTTGAATAAGAATATTTAAGCTACTTAAATTAATGAGTCAAATTTTCTGTTTTATGTGACTGAATTTATGGTTTATTATTATTAGTGGCTTTATTCAGCATTATATTTTTGGTGCAATATAGAATTCTCAGCACAAAGTATTTCAATAAGTTCTTTTTATTATTTCTTGATCGATCCTTTCGATAAATATTGAGTGGTCATCAGTTAGATGTAAGCATTTCAAGAATCGACGTCTGAATAATGTATTTTCTCTTCTATGCACATTGACAGCAACCACGATGTCTCTGATTGGGCTTTTTTGTAACCTGTACAGCAAAATGTTGTTAATTTTTCAAAAACACACCTGAACATGTCATGAGACTAACAGGCATAATGACGTGTTGAAACAAACATGAAAGCAGATTACTTTGTGGAAATATTCAGATGGCAGGAACAGGTAGCCCAGATAATAGTGTGTTTCTCTTTCTTTCCCTCAACGTGTTTTCAACATACCATACAATATATATTTTGATAAAATGCAAGGAGAAAAAAATTGAAAATATCATTATTCAACTTCAACGTGTTCCTAATTAATCGCAATTTCACGATAAACAAAATACCATAATAAATGCTTGCAAAAATAGTAAATACTTGCTGTAGTAATACATTCTTGTCCTTTCAAAACGAGCATTCACAGTTTACTTTCCCCTCTAGTAGTGTCAACCACTTCACATCCAAGCATAATGCTCAGTCAGGTTCGATACAACAACATGTATATTTAGAATATTGTTATTAAAGTTCTATTTGGTAGCAGTAGTGTTTCATTGACACTATCTAACCGAGCGAAATACCTCATAAATATGTAAATGTCCGCTTTGTATATATCAGGCATATTAGCTACGTAATGCAACTGTAATCGAATTTGCTCTAAGCAAAAGTTGAACACTGTCACCTGAATAATATTATTGAACATTTTATCAGGAAATGGTCTAATCAAATAACTCAATGTTTCCATGATTATCATAGTGAAATTTGTCTGTTAGAAATAAATAAGTGAGCGAATAAATAAACAAATGATCATGTGCAGATGGAACTTCAGTGTGATTGAATTGATGAAGAGATTGGTGTAGTAAGTTGTGGTGTTTCACAGTAAAATCTAATAACAATTTGAAACATCCATTATTATAGTGAGAATTTGTTGGCACGATAATGCTGAAAACACTCATCACATTATTCACCACTAATCGGTAATGTCAACTCGTCGAAGTTCATTTCTAAATTAAGACGAGTAAGAAAACGACAACATAAACAGATTAGTATAAAGCAGTAAATAAGTATTGCACAGTTGAATGAATGCTCGATTTCACAAGTTGTTCATACAAGTAACATTGTTTGAACAAATGAGATTGAAAAAAAACACACCGGTGATAGTGTACTGTGCTAGGAAGATGGAATCCTGAACGACAAAGGAGAAGAGGAAGACTAAAGAACACATCAAGCCGACAAATGGAGACAGACATGAGAAGAATGAATAAAAGTTGGATAGAAATAGAACGGAAGGCCTCGGACAGAGCGGGTTGTAGAATAGTGGTCGGCGGCCTATGCTCCATTATGAGCAAGAGGCGTAAGTAAGTAAGTGTGCATGGAGGGAAGGATAGGATGTGTGTGTAGATGGGGTGTTGTAAGAGAATGGGTTGAGGCTTTTCAGCTATATGTGTGTGTGTGTGGAAGGAATAGTTTAGTGATGAAATGGGATAGGATTGTGTTGTGTAGTTGTGCGGTACTTGAGTGGACGTTGGTGAGCGTTTATGGGAGCGGACGGAAGGTCGGGGGTGTGGCTCAGTGGTAGAGCGCTCGCTTCGCATGCGAGATGTCCCGGGTTCGATCCCCGGCACCTCCAGTGCTCTATGCACACAACCAGTCGGCCGGTCAAATTGGTCGGTGGCGTGACGGGTGGTGATGTAGGGTTTTCCTATTGTCAACCTCACTTCATTCCACCATCCTCACTCACATCGAATAACAAGTCGCCCGTGAGACTGCAATTTATCGACCACCTTTGAGCAACGCTAAAATCACCCACAGAATGTCCACCTACTTACTAGGACTAAGTGACCGTAACAAACCAGTGTGAGGTATTAAGTTTATGAAGTTCGCGCCAAAATCCAACATCCGTTATCCTAAATCTGATTGGTTCGTCCATCAATTATAGTCTCGTCATTCAATGTGTTTTAGTGCACTGTAAAGCACTTATGTCATTTACGAAAGTCATACCAAGTCAATCATTGATGGCTGCAACAAATGTTTGGAATGAGTATGCAAATCTGGATAGTAAATCATCCTCACTGTTCGAAGTCAATCAGATGACTGTGATAACGAGAGTAGCAATTTAGTGCTAGAAAGGTAAGAATCACTATTCTTATTCACCCATTGGTAGGCAATTAATTAATTGGAAGTCTGGAACAACAATGTTTTCGATTGTTGGGAGCAGTGGAGTACGATAGAACAGGAGCTAGTAAATTAAAAACAAACAAACAATTGAACACCCTTATAATATGCATACTCGTAAGCAGATGATAGTCTCTTACACAAGCCAACTCCCGTAATTTACAATACTCATATTAACAATCAATAATAGTGTGTTTCTCTTTCTTTCCCTCAACGTGTTTTCAACATACCATACAATATATATTTTGATAAAATGCAAGGAGAAAAAAATTGAAAATATCATTATTCAACTTCAACGTGTTCCTAATTAATCGCAATTTCACGATAAACAAAATACCATAATAAATGCTTGCAAAAATAGCAAATACTTGCTGTAGTAATACATTCTTGTCCTTTCAAAACGAGCATTCACAGTTTACTTTCCCCTCTAGTAGTGTCAACCACTTCACATCCAAGCATAATGCTCAGTCAGGTTCGATACAACAACATGTATATTTAGAATATTGTTATTAAAGTTCTATTTGGTAGCAGTAGTGTTTCATTGACACTATCTAACCGAGCGAAATACCTCATAAATATGTAAATGTCCGCTTTGTATATATCAGGCATATTAGCTACGTAATGCAACTGTAATCGAATTTGCTCTAAGCAAAAGTTGAACACTGTCACCTGAATAATATTATTGAACATTTTATCAGGAAATGGTCTAATCAAATAACTCAATGTTTCCATGATTATCATAGTGAAATTTGTCTGTTAGAAATAAATAAGTGAGCGAATAAATAAACAAATGATCATGTGCAGATGGAACTTCAGTGTGATTGAATTGATGAAGAGATTGGTGTAGTAAGTTGTGGTGTTTCACAGTAAAATCTAATAACAATTTGAAACATCCATTATTATAGTGAGAATTTGTTGGCACGATAATGCTGAAAACACTCATCACATTATTCACCACTAATCGGTAATGTCAACTCGTCGAAGTTCATTTCTAAATTAAGACGAGTAAGAAAACGACAACATAAACAGATTAGTATAAAGCAGTAAATAAGTATTGCACAGTTGAATGAATGCTCGATTTCACAAGTTGTTCATACAAGTAACATTGTTTGAACAAATGAGATTGAAAAAAAACACACCGGTGATAGTGTACTGTGCTAGGAAGATGGAATCCTGAACGACAAAGGAGAAGAGGAAGACTAAAGAACACATCAAGCCGACAAATGGAGACAGACATGAGAAGAATGAATAAAAGTTGGATAGAAATAGAACGGAAGGCCTCGGACAGAGCGGGTTGTAGAATAGTGGTCGGCGGCCTATGCTCCATTATGAGCAAGAGGCGTAAGTAAGTAAGTGTGCATGGAGGGAAGGATAGGATGTGTGTGTAGATGGGGTGTTGTAAGAGAATGGGTTGAGGCTTTTCAGCTATATGTGTGTGTGTGTGGAAGGAATAGTTTAGTGATGAAATGGGATAGGATTGTGTTGTGTAGTTGTGCGGTACTTGAGTGGACGTTGGTGAGCGTTTATGGGAGCGGACGGAAGGTCGGGGGTGTGGCTCAGTGGTAGAGCGCTCGCTTCGCATGCGAGATGTCCCGGGTTCGATCCCCGGCACCTCCAGTGCTCTATGCACACAACCAGTCGGCCGGTCAAATTGGTCGGTGGCGTGACGGGTGGTGATGTAGGGTTTTCCTATTGTCAACCTCACTTCATTCCACCATCCTCACTCACATCGAATAACAAGTCGCCCGTGAGACTGCAATTTATCGACCACCTTTGAGCAACGCTAAAATCACCCACAGAATGTCCACCTACTTACTAGGACTAAGTGACCGTAACAAACCAGTGTGAGGTATTAAGTTTATGAAGTTCGCGCCAAAATCCAACATCCGTTATCCTAAATCTGATTGGTTCGTCCATCAATTATAGTCTCGTCATTCAATGTGTTTTAGTGCACTGTAAAGCACTTATGTCATTTACGAAAGTCATACCAAGTCAATCATTGATGGCTGCAACAAATGTTTGGAATGAGTATGCAAATCTGGATAGTAAATCATCCTCACTGTTCGAAGTCAATCAGATGACTGTGATAACGAGAGTAGCAATTTAGTGCTAGAAAGGTAAGAATCACTATTCTTATTCACCCATTGGTAGGCAATTAATTAATTGGAAGTCTGGAACAACAATGTTTTCGATTGTTGGGAGCAGTGGAGTACGATAGAACAGGAGCTAGTAAATTAAAAACAAACAAACAATTGAACACCCTTATAATATGCATACTCGTAAGCAGATGATAGTCTCTTACACAAGCCAACTCCCGTAATTTACAATACTCATATTAACAATCAATAATAGTGTGTTTCTCTTTCTTTCCCTCAACGTGTTTTCAACATACCATACAATATATATTTTGATAAAATGCAAGGAGAAAAAAATTGAAAATATCATTATTCAACTTCAACGTGTTCCTAATTAATCGCAATTTCACGATAAACAAAATACCATAATAAATGCTTGCAAAAATAGTAAATACTTGCTGTAGTAATACATTCTTGTCCTTTCAAAACGAGCATTCACAGTTTACTTTCCCCTCTAGTAGTGTCAACCACTTCACATCCAAGCATAATGCTCAGTCAGGTTCGATACAACAACATGTATATTTAGAATATTGTTATTAAAGTTCTATTTGGTAGCAGTAGTGTTTCATTGACACTATCTAACCGAGCGAAATACCTCATAAATATGTAAATGTCCGCTTTGTATATATCAGGCATATTAGCTACGTAATGCAACTGTAATCGAATTTGCTCTAAGCAAAAGTTGAACACTGTCACCTGAATAATATTATTGAACATTTTATCAGGAAATGGTCTAATCAAATAACTCAATGTTTCCATGATTATCATAGTGAAATTTGTCTGTTAGAAATAAATAAGTGAGCGAATAAATAAACAAATGATCATGTGCAGATGGAACTTCAGTGTGATTGAATTGATGAAGAGATTGGTGTAGTAAGTTGTGGTGTTTCACAGTAAAATCTAATAACAATTTGAAACATCCATTATTATAGTGAGAATTTGTTGGCACGATAATGCTGAAAACACTCATCACATTATTCACCACTAATCGGTAATGTCAACTCGTCGAAGTTCATTTCTAAATTAAGACGAGTAAGAAAACGACAACATAAACAGATTAGTATAAAGCAGTAAATAAGTATTGCACAGTTGAATGAATGCTCGATTTCACAAGTTGTTCATACAAGTAACACTTTTCGAACAAATGAGACTGAATAATGATGACGAAAACACACCGGTGATAGTGTACTTTGCTAGGAAGATGCTCGTCTGACAGCGATCATGTGTCAGTTTGAGAAGAAATGTTTTTGAAAGAGTGGAAGTTCAGTGAGATCAGTTCCCTGAACGATCTTTGAAATAGAACGGAAGGCCTCGGACAGAGCGGGTTGTAGAATAGTGGTCGGCGGCCTATGCTCCATTATGAGCAAGAGGCGTAAGTAAGTAAGTGTGCATGGAGGGAAGGATAGGATGTGTGTGTAGATGGGGTGTTGTAAGAGAATGGGTTGAGGCTTTTCAGCTATATGTGTGTGTGTGTGTGGAAGGAATAGTTTAGTGATGAAATGGGATAGGATTGTGTTGTGTAGTTGTGCGGTACTTGAGTGGACGTTGGTGAGCGTTTATGGGAGCGGACGGAAGGTCGGGGGTGTGGCTCAGTGGTAGAGCGCTCGCTTCGCATGCGAGATGTCCCGGGTTCGATCCCCGGCACCTCCAGTGCTCTATGCACACAACCAGTCGGCCGGTCAAATTGGTCGGTGGCGTGACGGGTGGTGATGTAGGGTTTTCCTATTGTCAACCTCACTTCATTCCACCATCCTCACTCACATCGAATAACAAGTCGCCCGTGAGACTGCAATTTATCGACCACCTTTGAGCAACGCTAAAATCACCCACAGAATGTCCACCTACTTACTAGGACTAAGTGACCGTAACAAACCAGTGTGAGGTATTAAGTTTATGAAGTTCGCGCCAAAATCCAACATCCGTTATCCTAAATCTGATTGGTTCGTCCATCAATTATAGTCTCGTCATTCAATGTGTTTTAGTGCACTGTAAAGCACTTATGTCATTTACGAAAGTCATACCAAGTCAATCATTGATGGCTGCAACAAATGTTTGGAATGAGTATGCAAATCTGGATAGTAAATCATCCTCACTCTTCGCAATTAATTTTATGATATGGAGAATATGACTGGTATTCTTATTTGACAATTAGGAACCAGTAGCACCTTCTATATTCGAAACTTCTTCTGGCCAATAGAAATCAGAATTCAGACGATAAGAGTTGGGAAAGATATATTTGATACGTTACCAATATATCGAGAGGCGTTTGTTCTTAGCTAGCTAGTGAAACGTAGGAGCTGTGTTCCACGCCGAGTTGCAACGTGATCTGGTACGGATGCATGGTCGAAAGCCTTCAGTTAAACAAGTCCACTTAAACAACGTGGTCAGCATCCTATGTCGAACACTTAGAAAGCTATTGATTTTGGGGAATTATTTACAGCTACAATATATATCTATGTACCAGATTTCTATCATTCTTCGTATACTACCATGTTTTGTTTATTAATTATTGGTTGGATATGTATCTGTTCAATTGATTATTGAGTTTTATTTATTTTAGCCTATCCATGAATTGTGATTCTCGATGGTTTTTGTGATATTCTGTCACATACTCGTTGTATGTTGTTCATAGATTTTTGTCTTTCCGATGTATTACTAGTAATTTCTCAGTAGATTGATTTGTCCCGCAATATTTTGAAAACAATGATGTTTCACAGAGTGATTATCTCACCGGTCTTGCGGAGGTGATAGATATAAGCCACAGTATTGAAACGTCAAAAATAAATATCAATCGGAAACGAAAAACTTAGAAGTTTACGGCCAAAGTGAAACGAATATTCTCATTATAAATACTACCGGGATCAGAATTTCTGATAGCTTTCCCAAAAGCGATGCCGATATAACAATTAGCGACTCAGTCATCACAATTGACCACCAATCATAACAGTAACCTATATTGGTGATCCACAGACTGAAACATACAATTTGTGTTTGCTAGTTCATGTAAAGGAAGTCGATCGATACTTTACTAACTGGTAGTTATCATTGTGAAACATACACAAATGAACTGTAGAATATGAATTTCCTAATATGTGAGAATTTATCACTCTGAGATGAGAAATAGCAATCATTCAATTCTAAAAATGTATTTTATTCAATTCACCATCCAACTATTTGTATCATACAAGAGAAATGTACTACCTAACACAAAAGTATAATGCAAAAGTACATAATTGTATTACAGCATCCTTATCTGCAAAAAAACATTGGTTGTCACGCTCATAATCCAGTGAAACACAGCGGAATACCAGTGTGACGTGACTGTATCAATGAACATCAGGACTCGTTTGGATGACTTCATTACGTGACATTCGAATTAAATTTATCTGGCACAAAATCACTGTATAAATACATGTGTATCATGGTCTAGTTTAACATCGAGACTTCATCAAACAAGGATTATCGAGTCAGGTGAGTCAGTGATAATATATTTCAGAAGAAGAGAACCGAAATCTCCACCCACCACAAACATGACACGCTTGATTCCATCAAGAAATACACCGTCACCACCACTCATTTGTTTGCATTTTCTTGCTTCCAGATCTGTCATGATGAGGCTAGTTGTCTTACTTCTGTTCAGTGTATTCTTCCAATACCTATTGGCCGAACCTATCTCCTCAGATGAAAGTCTTCAAGGTATGTTTGTGGTTCACTGAGACTTGTTCTGTTGAGCACAAATCTAGCAACTGTTTCAAGTGTAACCAATTATTCATGTCATTTTCACATATCCCATGTGACTGGTTCGCACAGTCAAGGTGGAATATCGTGAACGAGGAGGAGGAACGTAAGGAATTTTCGAAAGCACGCATCATTCACTGTATGCCCAACACATTGTCTCATTACAGGTATATATGATACAAGTGACCTGTGGTATCGTGATGACGGTTGATGCTTACCATCTGATTGAGTGGCCGTTCCAAATGACATCAGTAACACATTGATTGCTGCAAAGCAAATCAACGTTCGTATTCATCATTCCGACTGACTATCTAACAAACCTCCAATGAACGAGTTTGTATTTGCACAGATGGTCAACCAGTGCCAACCCATCCCGTCCATCCACTCACCCATTCATTCATCCATCCATCATTCCTTATATCTATCACACTATCCATCAATCCTTCCTTCCTTCCATCCATCCATCCATACCACCGTTCATCCCTTCATCGATTATCACATCCGATCAACCACTTATTGAAACACTGACCAACTCACTCAGACACTCACATGCACATTTATTTTCTAGTGCTTTCACACCTCATGGTTGTCAACCGATCACAAACTCTCTTCTTACATGATGTTCTCTTCTGTTGTAGCAACATCTGATCCCATACTAAAAGACGGTGAGGATGGCAAAACAGATGGTGATGGTCAAGAGGATGTCACAGTTGCGACACCTGGTAATGAAGACGTGGATGTAACATATTCCAAACTGTTAAACGGTCACTACGGTTACCGGCCATGCCACCAGTGTTGTCGAAATCGAAATTCCCGTGGATGTAATCGAAATCGATACTGCCGTGGATGTCGTCGTCGTCAGTCGCACCACAGATACAAATATTACTACTGATAGATAGTAGATTGAAGAAGGCCAAACATGTTTGTCAGTCAGTTCAACGTCCATCAATTTTTCTATTAGTACATTCACATTCCGGCTCTTCACAAGATTACAATTTGCACACGCCTTAATGATAATAACCAGAATGGAACTTGCCTCACTTAACTAACTCATCAATATGTATATTTACTGTCAATTGTGTTTACTTGTGTTCTACAATTTGTGAGTTCATGGTATTGTTCATGAATGAGAATTCGTTGTAATTAGGTGTAGTTGTAGTTGTGGTTGTAGAGTGGACCGATGGTAGTTAGAAATTGTTAAGCAATGTAATTACTTCCTGTTGAATAAAAGTAGTTACAATTAATAAAACGAAAATAGATCTTGGAATTATGACCATACATAATTTTCCTCCTTAGAATGAAGAGAACATTGACAAGTTGCCAGGGCAATCGTTTTCGTCGATGAATTTGTATGAGCTAACGTATCAGATTTCATGTTACCTTTCTTGTAGTTTTCGGTATATTTATTTGTTCCTTCATATATATATGATTGAATACATCCACCAGTGGTTCCTTGCTTTTCCGACCGTAGCCTTCACGTCTACATCAGATCCTCCTTGTTCATTGACGACGCTTCACAGGTACGTGAGGGATTCCACATCTTCCAGAGCTTCTCCATCAAGACATATGATAGCAACAATTTATATATCCGATTTATAGATAGAGCATACAACTTCGAAACGGGACGCAGTTTCACAAAAATGTCGTAATACGGGTTCACTAAAATGATGAATGAATGAGAGAAATAATTGAGTGTGGGGAGACTATAGTTGATGAGTCTATCAAACCTTAGAGGACTTGTGGAAGAGATTACTAATGCAGTTGCTTTTAAATAACAACAAATGACATGAATCCAAATCGACAGTGTAAATTTACAGTTGAAATCGTGAGTCAATTGAAGCTAGACCACCATCGAAAACCTGGAA
>NC_031495.1:11568598-11587899 GCF_000237925.1 Schistosoma mansoni
TTCGATGGTGGTCTAGCTTCAATTGACTCATGATTTCAACTGTGAAAAGTGTAAATTTAGTCAGCATCGTTTTCATAGAGATAGGATAAACCAATTTAGATATTACCTGTGAGGTGTGACTTAAACGTAAACTTGGAGACCACATTATTATCGTGTAACTCGAGTGGACCTCGACCAAACCGATAGACAACTGAAATGACGGGATTTTCAATTCAATGTGATATTATTACTCAGTATAGTATTTGTTTTGTTTTCCATTCTGATATTTTATTCGGTATAACAATAATTCATTTGAATGTTGTGTTTGTTAAAGATGCAATATTCTTGTATTAAATTAGCATGAACTATGCACATCATGATAGACAGCATGTAGTTTTGCTATAATTCTGAGTATATTTCATATATGTGATTTCATCCTAATTGATAGTCTGAATGTGTGTACAATCAATATATTAATGAGTGTATTTTCGACTAGGGTCGTCATCGTGTTTTGGGATTAGTAAATCTTCAACTGCACCGGTTTTGATGTTCTTACTTCGCGTCGTGGAAATTGCAATGGTTCCTCATTCTTTCAAGCATAAGAATAAGAGACGCGGATACAATAGCTTCATATGTGTGGTATCAATGAATTCGCGATCATATGAATGTGTGGCAGAACATATTTCTTATAATAAACTTTAAACTTGATTTTTTTTTCTATCGATCACTGACTATCCACACTACGTTTACATCATATCCGAGTTGCTGTCTATAACACCATCACCTATCGGACACTGTTTTCACTCGATGCTAGATGACAAAACGTGGCTTAGTCGTAAAATTCTGTTCCCCTATCATGTAAAATAGAGGTCACAAGAGAATTTATGAAGAGATCACACACTATGGCTTGATTATAGGTTAAGGGGATAAAATATTTTTGTGAATGATCTTTACTTGGTTAAAGTATTTGGATGAGCTTGATCCTATGACCTGTATATAATGAAATTTACATTAAGTTCCGCTGTTGTTTTGATAAGGAATTGTTATTCAAAATGATTATGTGAATTCATTAATAATTTTTGTATTGGAACTAGAGACAACAGGAACATATGATTAATCCTTAATAAACTTTTTACAATTGGTTACAAATACAATCATCATACCCAGATATATCAATAACTTATAAACGATAATGCTATGAGCGTTTAACCTGCTCCAAATGAACTTATATGAAAGTCAAGTATGTACTAGTCCACTTGAAATTTTGGTCTTTCAAACTAACTTTAGAAATCATCATCATTTCTATAGGAATGTTATTTTCTTTTGTCGAATAGTTCATAAAATTTATTTTGATCATCTGAAAATTGGTTATGTACCCAGTAATTAATCAATAACGGTTTATTGAACTGATAACGTAACGCTAATAAATTTAGTTCTGAGATACATTCAAGTTTTAGAAAAAAGTAAAAAAAGACATTAACACCATAGGATGCCGGCTCAGTGGTCTATCAGTTAAGTGATCTGGCGCGATACTAGTAGGTCCTGGGTTCGAATCTCACGTGGCGAGATCATGGGTGCACACTGCTGAAGCGTTCCACAATAGAACGAAACGGCCGTCCAGTGCTTCCAGGTTCTCCTTGTTGGTCTAGCTTCAATTGACTCATGCTTTCAACTATTAAAAAACGTATTTCGATTTATTACTGTAAGATTACGAAAAGAAACAAGAGTTTAAACCTTAATCAACTCTCATATTTGATTTAACTAATATATAAGAGTATAGATTCCTAATATATATATTCATTTTCATAGATTTTATTATTGTATATTGCGTTGATTCCCATCTCCTGTTTGCATGGACGAAAAGCCCTAATTATTACTAAATATTTTTATTCAGAATTCTATTCGTGAAATGATTGTAACATATAAAGCTCGAGAAACTTGATTTTCACTTAAATATATTCGTTCATTTTATGAGTAGAATTGCAATCAATATACGATAACCAAACTTCATAGCTTACTCAGACGGTACTATATAGTCGAAGCAATAGCAAAGGTTATACAATAATCTGGATATGAGATAGAATATTCAACAGGCTTAATGTTATAATTTGTTGATTTATATTTAGAGAAAACGTCATACAAACCATATACGTAATTTCCGATTATTTTTTAGTTTTGTTTTTTCTACTACTAAAAAATTATTAAAGTAACCTGACAAGAAAAAAACAATTTTGTAAAGCATTTTTTCAAATAGTTTAGTAATGACAATAAACAATTTCTGTACATGATGATTTAAATTCAATCTGAATGTTAAGAATTCAAAGCAGGTAAACATATGATACAAAATGAAATTAAGAGAAAAAAACCCACTCTAACATGGGTGATTTTAAGGGATTTACACTTTTAAGACAATATTCATTTGTATTGTTCTCAAAAAACTTTAGAAAATGTGAAGGGTCTTTATTTCAGCACCTTGATACAATTGTCTGCAGTTAAATAAAGTTCATTATATTTTATTGAAAAGTAGATCATTAGACAGTGATTAAGATACAAAATAATTCACAACTGTTCTAAAAAGAAACTTACCTGAGCAGGTATGTATTTAAAATTATATACAAAATTAACCAAGAGTTTTACAGATAATTGGCAAAATGCAATAGGAACCAAAAAGACTTGCAATTGTTAATTTATTATGAACAAGTAAATGTATGTTAAATATGCTGAAAATCCTTTTTGAAATATAAATAATTGATCTCGGATATCTTCTTGAACAAAAGGAACTTGTTTGGAACATACTGTCTATTCATGCTAACTGCGACTGAATGTAATGAGTTTCGGTAATACAGTTGATTTCTTGGGTAGTCTTAGTAATGTATCAGGACTTGAAGGTTTTCTAATACATGGCGCAGTTGTTGAACGAACTAAACAGGTAGGTAACGGATAAGTCACAATGTTCTTATTTTCAGATTCATTATTACTACTATTATTATTATTATCATTATGGTCAATAGGATAATGCTTGGAACCTGTAGAGTTGAAATGGAACTGAGGAGTTGATAAAGATAAATCATATTCTGCTTCTGAAGAATCACTTGAATCTTCACTTTCACTTGGTACCTCTAAACCGGATACTAATCGAACACGTGTATAGTGACTTAAACTAATTGCAGGATAGAATATATTTAATTTTTTTTTATTGTCTCCATCTTGATTTGATTTATCACCTTGTTTTATATTTAAATTTGTAAAAGCTATAGGACCATGTGGTTCACCATTTAAATAAAAAGCTAAATGACCTCGTTCACAATCAAATCGTACACCAATTATAGTTGTTATTAAGGATGTATTCTGTGTACTATTTTTATCATTTATTTCTTGTTGTATTATTTTAATACCTCCATCTGTACGATCTCTATGTTCACCTCGATGAAGAAACCATGAACGTTTAGAATTCAAGTACATTGCCCAACCAAATTCATCTTGACCTATTAGAAACATACATATAATATCAAATAAAAAGGTAGATTATCATTATTATTAGAATATAAAAATCAAAAAAATTGTTCTCAATTCTATACCAGGTTTTCGCTTTCTATAATTTATTTTATATGAATTAAGTATAATGACTATCATTGAAATTTCAATGGAAAGTAATTCAATCTTCATTGGAATTCTAGATTCAGGATATATACATAATAAATGGTATTCATTTCATTGAAATAACATGTTTTTTTTTTAATTTTTACGTTAGATACAAAACATAGAAAAGAAAAAAGGGAAACAAAATAGTAATTCTTATATTTCCGATGTGTATTCTAATTTTAAGACATCCTTCATGAATAATAATCTAATATGAAGAAAAGCGACAAACACACAAAGGTCATAATAATAGACTGAATAATAATCACCTGGGGGATAGTCACTGTGAGGTTATCTGAAGAGTGCATAGTTGGTTTGCCACCAAATGTCCTGGTACGGCTGAGAGTGGGGGAGAGTCCGCTCTCCCTCTCCAAATGCTCTCACATGGCCGCGCGTATATAGCCTCTGTCAGGGAAGTTCTACTCACTGCCTTCTCGTGGTGAGGGTGTTGTTTACGAAATTGAGAGGACGAAAAGCGAATGTCCGGCGCTTTAACCGGCTCGGTGGACACGGAAAGTCTACTTAGTGGAGTTGAAAAACCGTGATTCCAAACCAATGGTGCACATGGGCTCCAGGATCCTGAAGGGACAAATGGCGTATGAATGAATCGTTGGTTACCGGCTACCATGGGACTGCATCTCCTCACGATGCTCCATTGCCTTGTGAATTAGACCTTTGGGGTCAAAGGTTCCGGGTGTGGTCCCCTAAGAAAACCACTTGCTTCAGTTTGGGCACCTGAGCAGTATCTCACCCCTCACACAAATCAAGTGAGATTTGTGTGGCGCATACGTATGTGGTGCCCCTTTGTACCAATATTTATGTGTTTAAATAAATAAAAATAAATACAAGAAAACTTTGTTTATGAATATGGAATTTAAAGGTGACATGGCTGCTGAAATTTTGATGAAGTTTCGTTCTCTGAGCTGGATGGTTTTGTCGTGGAGCTTTCATCATCCTTCTGAACGACATCATCGGCACAAACTTCGGGTGATGCCGTTCAGAAGGACGATGAAAGCTCCACTACCAAACCATCCAGGATCAGTTGAAGTTAGACATTAACACCGTTAGATGCCGGCTCAGTAGTCTAGATGTTAAGCGCTCGAGCGCGAGACTGATGGGTCCTGGGTTCGAATCTCTCGAGGTGGAGTCGTGGATGCGCACTGCTGAGTAGTCCCACAATAGGACAAAACGGACGTCCAATGCTTCCAGGTTTTCTATGGTGATCTAGCTTCAATTGACTCATGATCTAAACTGTTAAATATTTGTAGTTAATCTTTTCTCTAGACAAGTTATAAAGCTTATGACTATAATAATGTTTTTTTTGAATAATTTAAACTATCTAATTAACTCTAGCATAATGAAGATGATCCTATTATTTTAATGTATCTAAACGGTAATGCATATTTAACTGGATTGATAGCTAAATCTCGCTTTAAAAAGTACTCTAAACCATCTAAACAACGTTAATTTACAGTTAGACCAATCAATTCCCATCTGCTATATAAAACCTCACAATTGGTATTAGTTTCGCTTAAAAATTTGTTGCTCTAGCATCAAACCCAAAGATATTAATTATGTGCAATACTTCTATAGTACTTATTTCACTTAGATCACTCTAATATTTTAAGTAGTATACAATGATTTGTCATCATTATTATTACCACCAGAGTAAATCTCAGTATCTATAGTACAGTTCATTATAACAGTCAGATACATGGTTATCATTGTGACTTCAAAGTTAATTTATCATGTTTACACTTCCATAATGTGAAACTTAAAATAACTAGTCGTATTTCTATAGAAACAAACAAAATTCAAATGAGGAAACATTAAAAAATAAAAAAACAGTTTATAATAAGAATATCTCTACGTTATTTTTGGACTTTAACTCATATTGTATCTACTTGAAAACACTATGTAATACAATCAGTTAAATGACATAATCAATTTCCAAAAAAATAGATTACATTGTATACTGTAATCAATACCTGTTATTGTATAGAAATAAGATGATTTCAATGGGTTATACATACATGTATATTCATTATTATTTTCAATTAAACTTGTAATAAGCTTTATTTACTTATTTATTTAAACACATAAATATTGGTACAAAGGGGCACCAGATATATATGCGCCTCACAAATCTCATTTGATTTGTGTGAGGGCTGTGATACTGCCCAGATGCCCAAACTGAAGCAGGTGGTTTTCCTAGGGGGCCACACCCCGAGCCTTTGACTTAAAGGTCTGATCCATAAGACAGTGGAGGATCGTGAGGAGATGCAGTTCCATGGTAGCCGGTGACCAACGATTGATTCATACACCATTTGTTCCCTCAGGATCCTGGAGTCCATGTACACCATTGGTTAGGAATCAGGATTTTCCAACTCCCCTAGCTTACAATAAGAATTATGTCCGATCAATTTTATTCACTTGTATAGCTTTTGATAAGATAAAAAAAAGTCAAATAAAAATTGACAGTTTTGATAAACTCGTTTTAATGATGTTCTGTTTGTTGTTCTGTTTTTTCTCTTTTTTTTTCATTTAAATTGAAAGTTATTCAATTAGGAGAAATTTTTTTCATTATCCCTTGAGATTAAAATTTTGCCTTAAGCAAATCACTTACTTCTTCTTCTCCCAAATAACCAAATTATAATTATGATTTTAACATTAAGGTGAATAAAACAAACTATACGGTAGCATAATAAGGTCATAATATAATTGGTAAAATTTCAGTAGAATAGAATAGGTTAACCAATCGGGTTTAAAAGGGAAATATTATTTGAAACTAAATAACAGGATGGGTTTTTGTGGATATTATAGTAATTTTAATAGTTGAGATCATGAGTCGATTGAAGCTAGATCACCATGGAAAACCTGGAAGCACTAGACGGCCATTTCGTCCTATTACGGGACTCCTCAGCAGTGTGCATCCATGATCCCGCCTCCAGAGATTCGAGCTCACGACCTATCAGTCTCGCGCTAGAACGCTTAATCTCTAGACCACTGAGCTGGCATCCAATGGTGTTAATGTCTAACTTCAATCGACTCATGAATTCAAATATAAAATTATTAAGATCTACACAAAACTCCTTCTGATAATAATCAACATATGCTCACTAGTGACTGGTTTCAAGAGGTATTTCCTCGAGTTCTGGTGAGAAGCAGTGATCAGTGGAGTTCAATCGGGTCTGTTGTGAGATATTAACTCACTGAAGACAATGGTGGATGTGTCGATCGACTTTGTGGATTGGTTGAAGTTAGACATTAACGCCGTTAGATGCCGGTTCAGTGGTCTAAAGGCTAGGCGTTCATGCGTCAGACTGAAGGCAGTGGGTTCGAATACTGGAACCGTGAGTACGCACTGATGAGAGGTCCTATACTGGGACGAAATGGTCGTCTAGTGCTTCCAGGTTTTCAATGGTGGTCTAACATCAATCAATTCATGATCTCAATTAAAAAGCTTTCGTTTTTTTTCTGGAAAATATCTACGGGATTACTCGATATATAAGTATGAAAAGATAAAGATGGAATGCATTTACGTTAATATCAATGATATTCAGCTAAACTACACAAAGTCTTCAATCACTGATTTCTAACATTTATAAATTTCCGTTCAAAAACATACATGTTATGGATTGATATTATGTCTGAATCTGATCAAATTCGATGCTCTCAACTTATACTGATAAGAATTTAATGTTTAAGTATGTTATAGTCCGATATAGTTTAATCCCATTGATCTATGTACATTTATGACCTTATATTATAGATTGGAAAGCTCAACAAGAAAAGTTAAATCACAAACATTAACCATTAATATACACAATCTTCATAAGTAATGATTTCAAGTGATATTTCTTATTTCTTTGATTGTCACGTTCTGATTAGACTTTAGGAATGAGTTCATGTATACACGCATATTGTTGACGTCTTATCAACTGTAAATTGTATTTAAGCATATAGTCTCCATATCAATTAAAACGAACTTTTAAGTATTTTTAGCCTAGATGACTTTGTATGATAAGAAATATGTGATTAGAATCTATTTTCGTGATCATAGGCTTTTGTGATATTGAATGGTAATTGCTATTTCATATTTATTGTGATAAATGAGTCATTAGATAAGGTCATCCAAGTTTGTTTGTTTTTCTAATAGTTAGACTAACTAGAATAACCAGTGATAATTTTAACTATCTGTTGCCGATAGATAGATTAGGGTGGCCATTGTTTGATTGATTGAAATGTTGGACAATTATTTAAACTATTTTAGACCAACCTCAAAAAGAGCTGAGTTGTTTATATTGCTTGGATCAAACTGGATCTTCTATTGCTATGCCCCGATAAGGATGCTGAATGGTAACTTTGGGATCTATTTATAAACCAATACTGTGCATATATTTTTATCGTATAATTGCTAAATAACTAAACTATTCATATTCATGTCCCTCTTATCATAAGCTTTATTTTGAACTGTAAACTATTGTTATATGATTTGCCGTTCCTGAATTATGCCCTGTCTGTTATTTACTATCTCCCCTACTTACAGCCACGTTTGGCTAAATCTTGTACATATATTATTTTCTATTTTATTGGTACGATGTCGTCTGTTTGACTGGTATATAAACTCTGTATGTTTGAAATATAATGATTCATACCACAGAGGCTGTTCTGGACTTAACTGGCTGGGCTAAGCAGAAAGCAGGACCGATAAGTACTGTAGACTGCTCGTACGGTTTTCGTGTGTCATTGGTCCGATCGATAATTCGCTGTTCTCTAATTGGCAGTCTCATCACATTATACATTAACAGGGCATCCACTCGGTCATGAGCTATAACACCTTTATGAACCGATATATCATGCATGGAATAATTATAATCCAAACTATTCACAAATTGTACGATCCCTATCAAATTTATTGTACAGTTGCACTTTTTGAACAAACAAATATGATTTCAACAGTTTTTATTGAAGACCACTTATTTAGGGTCGTAAGTTTTGATCATGGGTAATGTGAACCATTAGTGACTGAATAGTAAATCCTGCATCTCATAAGACATGACAATGTTGAGTTCAATCATGTGTAAGGTGGGGAAGTCAGACTTCTGAAGGCTTTCAATCTACAATCAATCGTCTATGAACTGTCCACTATCAAATTTTCAATGGTTCCTCAAGTTGACGTTACTTTATGATGAAACATATCTTCAAAATAGACTGTTCATTTTCCAAATGATTTATGCAACTTATCACGTATAAAATTAAAGCATGATATGAACTAAACTAACAAGTCAAGGACAACTATCAGAATGTCGAAAGAAGAAATCGAGTCAATCTGTATCAAATTCTTTTCACATTAAAATGACTAAAATAAATGATTATCCAAAAACAATAGTCAGTCAATTATAATCAACATTGTTATACAATTTTATTAATGATGTCAACTTATTTACTCCGCCTGTAGCTCCTCTGGGGGTTACTGCCGGTCCCAAGCCCGGGTAAAGGAGGAGGGTTGGGCATGGGGTTAGCGACCCCATCCCGTAGAAAATCAACTCGCTAAAAAAACGCTAACCAGAAAAAATTATTCGAACCATTCAAACTCTGCCCTGGGAGTAGAAGGAATAATTATGACGTTTCATGATGAAAGCCGAGTTCCTTCGGAAGTCATGAGGCCGATGCACCTTCTTACAACCAGAGCGAAAATTTTTATAGGTACATGGAATGTCCAGACAATGTGGGAGACCGGAAGGGTCTTCCAAATTGCTGCAGAAATGAGAAGATACAATCTGGAGGTGCTTGGAATCAGTGAAACGCATTGGACGCAGGTTGGACAACAACGACTGTCTTCAGGAGAACTTCTGTTGTACTCCGGTCATGAAGAAGAAAATGCCCCACATACACAAGGAGTGGCACTGATGCTGTCCAGAAAAGCACAAAATGCACTTATTGGATGGGAATCTCATGGACCAAGGATCATCAAAGCCTCCTTCAAAACAAAGAGAGAGGGCATTACAATGAACGTCATCCAATGCTATGCGCCTACCAACGACTACGATGAAGACGCTAAAGACCAATTCTACGATAGGCTGCAGTCGATCTTCGAGAAGTGCCCAACCAAGGACCTGACCATTCTGATGGGAGATTTCAATGCCAAGGTTGGAAAGGACAACACTGGATACGAAGACGTTATGGGACAACATGGACTGGGAGAAAGGAACGAAAATGGTGGGAGATTTGCAAATCTATGTGCCTTCAATAAACTGGTCATAGGTGGCACCATATTTCCACACAAAAACATACACAAAGCCACTTGGATTTCACCGGATCACACTACACAGAATCAAATCGACCATATCTGCATCAACAAAAAGTTCAGGAGGACGATGGAGGATGTGAGAACCAGAAGAGGAGCTGATATAGCATCCGATCACCATTTGCTGGTCGCCAAGATGAAACTAAAACTCAAGAAGCACTGGACAATGGAGCGGACAACATCACAAAAGTTTAACACGGCCTTTCTTCGAGGTGCTGACAAACTCAACAAATTCAACATAGCCCTCAGCAACAGGTTCGAGGCCTTTCATGATCTACTCAATGGAGAGGGAACTACCATGGAGAGCAACTGGAAAGGTATCAAGGAGGCAATCGTTTCAACATGTCAAGAGGTTCTGGGCCAAAAGAAGCACCATCACAAGGAATGGATCACTGTTGGTACACTGGATAAAACTGAAGAAAGGAGGAACAAGAAGGCAGCAATCAATATCAGCCGAACCAGAGCGAAAAAAGCCAAGGCACAAGCCGAATACACAGAGGCAAACAAGCAAGTGAAGAGGAGCATCAGAGCCGACAAACGTAAATATGTGGAAGATTTAGCGATGACAGCGGAAAAGGCTGCAAGAGAGGGAAACATGAGACAACTGTATGATACAACAAAGAAACTTGCTGGAAATTACCGTAAGCCAGAACGACCAGTGAAAAGCAAGGAAGGAAAGGTAACCACTGACATTGAAGAACAACGAAACAGGTGGGTAGAATACTTCAAAGAACTCTTGAGTCGACCAGCTCCACTGAACCCACCCAACATCGAAGCAGCACCCACGGACCTCCCAATCGATGTTGGCCCACCAACAATTGAAGAGATCAGCATAACCATTAAACAAATCAAGAGCGGCAAAGCAGCGGGACCAGACAACATCCCGGCAGAGGCACTGAAAGCAAATGTAGCAGCAACTGCCAAGATACTCCACATTCTCTTCAGTAAGATCTGAGATGAAGAACAAGTACCAACAGACTGGAAAAAGGACTTCTCATCAAGATACCAAAGAAAGGCGATCTGAGCAAGTGCGACAACTACAGGGGCATCACTCTTCTCTCAATACCAGGAAAAGTCTTCAACAGAGTATTGTTAAACAGGATGAAGGATTCCGTGGACGCTCAACTTCGAGATCAACAAGCTGGATTTCATAAGGATAGATCGTGCACAGATCAAATCGCGACTCTACGTATCATTGTGGAACAATCAATCGAATGGAATTCATCACTCTACATCAACTTCATTGACTACGAGAAAACATTTGATAGCGTGAACAAGACGACACTATGGAGGCTTCTTCGACACTACGGCGTGCCTGAGAAGATGGTCAATATCATACGGAACTCCTATGATGGACTAAACTGCCAAATCGTCCACGGAGGACAACTCACCGACTCGTTTGAAGTAAAGACCGGTGTTAGGCAAGGTTGCTTACTCTCACCCTTTCTCTTTCTCCTGGTGATCGACTGGATCATGAAGACGTCAACATCTGGAGGAAAGCACGGGATACAGTGGACAGGCAGGATGCAACTTGACGATCTAGACTTCGCGGATGATCTGGCTCTTCTATCACAAACGCAACAACAAATGCAGGAGAAAACGACCAGTGTAGCAGCAGCCTCAGCAGCAGTAGGTCTCAATATAAACAAAGGGAAAAGCAAGACTCTCCGATACAATACAATATGCACCAATCCAATTACACTTGACGGAGAAGCTTTGGAAGATGTGGAAACCTTTACATATCTGGGCAGCATCATTGATGAACACGGTGGATCAGATGCAGATGTGAGGGCGCGGATCGGCAAAGCAAGAGCAGCATACCTACAACTGAAAAACATCTGGAGCTCAAAACATTTGTCAACCAACACCAAGGTTAGAATTTTCAATACAAATGTCAAGACAGTTCTACTGTATGGGGCGGAAACCTGGAGAACTACGAAAGCCATTATCCAGAAGATACAAGTGTTTATTAACAGTTGTCTACGCAAGAGACTTCGGATCAGATGGCCAGACACTATCAGCAACAAGTTACTGAAGGAGACAACAAACCAGATTCCAGCAGAGTAAGAAATCAGGAAGAAGCGCTGGAAGTGGATTGGGCACACCTTGAGGAAGTCACCTAATTGCGTCACAAGACAAGCCCTCACATGGAATCCTGAAGGTCAAAGGAGAAGAGGAAGACCAAAGAACACATTACGCCGAGAAATCGAGACAGACATGAGAAGAATGAACAAGAACTGGATAGAACTAGAAAAGAAGGCCCAGGACAGAGTGGGTTGGAGAATAGTGGTCGGAAGCCTATGCTCCATTGGGGGTAACAGGCGTAAGTAAGTAAGTAATATAGGGAAGGGAACGGTAGTCAATCTAGTATATGATTACATTCTAAGACTGAAAGACATTATTTCTTTGGTCTAATGGAAGACTTAAATTATTTGGATATAAGTGTTCACAAAACACTGATAAGTTCAACTTCAGAATCTGAAATGCCCAAACTAAATACCTGGTTATGGATGATTTAACTAAACACGAATAGAAGTGACATATTTCTCTATTTAACAACTAATTTTAAGTTATATTTCTTTAAAATATCAGTACTGTTTTACATCTGAAGGCATATCTCTATCAATATGCTACTTCAAGGTGCGGTCGTTTAATCCTAAATTACTAGTCCTTCGGACTTAATTTTTTTCAGTATCTACCTTATTGGCTTAAGTTATACTGGTTGTTATATTTATCTTTGATAAATCGCTTTCCGATTACATAATATTTTATATTCAAATCATGTGATAAAACGAACTTTGTGTACTAATTAAAGTAGCTATAGTCATTATGTAACTAACAAACAATCTAAAAACCTCGTTCTACTCGAGTAACCTTGGTCGAATAATCCATAGTCAGAAAAGATTGTCTTCTCTTCGGTATTCTGCATAGGTAAACTTGTCAACAAAGTAAGATAAGTTCACTTAGTATTGTTTGTTTGAATCTTTCCATTGATGTTTAGGACTGTATCCATCTATGCTTATAAAGTAAGATAAGGTTTCAAAGATATAGGTTAAATAGGTTGACCTAAAACTACCAGGTTTTCAATTAGTTCCTCATAAGATTGATAGTGATAAATATATTTTTATGATAGTCCAATGAGTAAAAATTTGTACTTCTGACATTTCGTGACTTAATTTAAGTCATTTCTTCAGAGTGAATTTCGACCTCATTACTTCATATTACAAATGATAGATTTTTCATACGTTACCATCATGCACACAAATAAATCCAGTGAACTGTCATACAGAAACACCTTGACCAAAAATAACATGACAGTGACATGTTCAAACCTATTATAATTTTGATTGTTCTAAAAATATTCTGCATTGTTTTCTTCTTATGAGATTTGTGTTTCGGAGGTGAAAGGAAAACTTTGAAGCTACATAATGAGAAGTAGTTTTCTAGTTACCTTTCCTGTTTAAAATAATACCATATTGCAGGCTCGTTTACAAACCCGAATACAATCACAAAAGTTATCAAACAAACCGAAATCTGATCAGGTAATCTAATTCATAAACCATAATTGCGAGAAACTCATCTGATTATACCACTAATCACTTACCAAGCATTTTATCTTTGCTCACTTGAGCCAATGCTATTCCGAATGAAGGTTGTCCTTTGCCATCATACTGTTCAACATTCCATTCCCAATAATGAATACCTTCTGAGAAGCCAACATCACCCAAGAGAACACGATCTTCCACATCTCCTTGAGCACTGATTGTACACCCATCAGATGCTAGTTTTAGACCACTAATAGGTCCAGATAACGGATTCATAACAAATGATGCAACTGTACAGATAAAAATAAGGGTTAAGAAATAAATCTAGGTACTAATCATAAGCGATGAAATAAATTAAAAACACAACATTTAGAGTTTGGTCGCTAGAGTACATATGCACACAAAGCTAATGAACAAGCAATGTTGAATATAGTAGTAGTACTTTTGAAAATACAGTACAGATCTAGTAAATAAAAATACTTACAAACTAATGGATTTCTGATTAATTATTTTTGGAATTCCGGAAGTATTGGCTTTTAATTATTCTAAAGCCACATCATGAATTGACAGAGTAAATGGAAGTAAAGTATCTATGCATTCACAATACATGCATATATGTTAGAGATGCGGAATGTAATAATGAGAACTTTCAAAATCAATTAATGATTGACACCTTGAGTACGGCCTCAGAAGGTAATGAAGCTAAGATAAACTTCATGAGTATATATTGGAGTGAATGAATGACTAAAAAAAGATTAGTCGAGTATTTCCTTCTTTCTGATTGGTAGCAAAAATAGAGATGAGCTTAACAATCACATAGATAAAAACTCAATAAATAGAGGAAACGTTAAAATCAGGTGTCATCTGATAAAACAATCAGAAAGAAACATAAAACAATCACTTCTAGTTCACCTAAAATTATTAATGAAAGATCTACTAGTTCCACTTCCAAATGAAAGATAACTGAAGGTAAGCTAAACCACCATTAAAAATCTGGAATCACTGGACGGCCGTTCCATCCTAGTGTGAGACTCCTTAGCAGTGCGCATCCACGACCCCGCATGCGAAACCCGAACCCAGGACCTTCGGTTTTGCGCGCGAACGCCTAACCTCTGAACCACTGAGCTGACATCCAACGGTGTTGATGTCTAACTTCAATCGACCTATGATCTTGCGCAACCCTTCACATATTGTCTGAGGTAGATACTTGTCTCTACCCGATACGGGATAGGATTCCACTGGTTACGAATTCTCAATAGAACTCATGAATTCAACTATTAAAATTACTACGATCTCGGCAAACTCCCCATCCTAATGATCTTCATTCCGAACTTCGCAAACTAAACAGTAAAAATGTACGCATGAGGATATCTTTGAACTGCTTCTAAATGGGCGTTCATGAAAGGTGTAGAAGAGTTCAATTTGGAATTTAACAAACTTCTATTACTCAGATTCTATAAAATTTCTTCTAAAAGTATACAGAATGTATTTTTTACTTACGACGAGCTGTTTTTATCTCAACAATATCACTGTAAGCACTTTGAGCAATCCCATTCGTAGATCGAATACGAAAGCGATAAGTTGTATTTAAATGTAAACCTTCCACTCGACAAACATATTCAGGTCCTGTATAGACAACCTGTAAAGAAAAAATAAACAGGTTATTCGAATTAATCATCACTAAATAGATGTTAGTCAAAGTCTGGTTCAAAACAAGTTGAAAAAATCGTATTTCTCAGAATTGTATCATATGTTTTGATATATCAGTAAAGGCAGAAAGTACCGGCGTGTATTCATGGTAATTGTTAAAATAACTTTATGAATATATAAAGTAGTTGAATAGCATCTACTGAACATAAATTGGACTAGGACACCGATAAATCGATAACAGAGTAGAATTCCAATTAAAAAGATTATTGAATGGGACGCTTGCATTACTTGTACTGTAATGTATGCTACTTGTGCTGACAGATATAAGTATTTGTTCTCTACATTTGGTGTCGCTGCCAAAGGAGAGGCTCAGAGGGTGAAATTATGCAGACACTGTTGCGGGGCCGGGGGAGGAGTAGTTAATTCATGCGGTCTCATGCAGGATGAAGACGTCGAGTGTAGTGTTTTGTTAGGATGGCATTAGGTGTAGCAGTCGCTGTCGACGGGGAGAAAAGGGACATCCGGTTGCTGGGTAGACATCGGATTTAGATGCCCCGGCAGGTCGGCATTACTACAGGGTCAGTGCGACGGCGGGCTAACATTTCAGTGGGAGGCATGGCATGGAATACGGTAAAGATGAAAGCAGCATGGTGTGCAGAACGACTGGAATAGTGACTTTCGTTTAAAGGAGGGGAAAAGTGAAGTGTATGCTACTTATGCTGGAATATACCTGTAGTATGTAGCCGCAAACGGAATGCCTGGAAGCAGAAGATTGATTTAAAGAGAACAGAAATTGAATCGAAGAGAAATCAAAATAACAACAGAACCAGAGGAATAATGGAGTAGGTAAAGGACAACGCAAAGAAGATGTGCAAATGATGCATTTAATCTATGATTTTCATATTTTTCTAACTACCTGTGTAATATTGCATTAAACTATGAAATTGGTTCTCTCTACCCGAATTCTCGTTTACTATAGTAACATTTAACCTTTGTTGTTAAGTAGGCCTACTATACTTTTAGCAAGGTAGCATACACATTTTAAAACTAGGTATTCTGTTTATTAGTCGTAGGACATTGAAGGGTTCCAGATCACCTGTTGTTTAATGCTTGTCTTGCTCTACAACGTAATTTGATGCTATAGTAAAGTCGTTGTTTGGGTGATGATGTTCAACTTTGCTTTATCTTCAGTGTTAAGTAAGGTTCATTTAGATTACATTGAAAATCCTGAGGTGCACAATCAAGATATAATGATAAGTTAGAAAATGAACAAAACATACAAACAGTAGACAAAAGAATGAATTTCTAATTCCTGCAAATACGGTACGATTTATTTAGTAGTTTAAATTCATCTTATTTATTTAAACACATAAATATTGGTACAAAGGGGCACCAGACATATATGCACCGCACAAATCTCATTTGATTTGTGTGAGGGCTGTGATACTGACCCGGCGCCGAAACCGAAGCAGGTGGTTTTCGTAGGGAGCCGCACCCGGAGCCTCCGACCAAAAGATCTGATCCATAAGGCAGTGGAGCATCGTGAGGAGATGCATTCCCATGGTAGCCGGTGACCAACGATTGATCCATACACCATTTGTTCCCTCAGGATCCTGGAGTCCATGTACACCATTGGCTTGGAATCAGAGTTTTCCAACTTCCCTGGTTGGATCCTCCATTTCCACCAACCCGGTTAAAGCGCCGGACATTCGCTTCCCATCCTCTCAATTTTGTAAACAACACCGGCGTTACGAGAAGGCAATGAGTGTGACTTCCCTGGCAGAGGCTATATACGCGTGCCATCTGAGAGCATTTCGAGAGGAAGAGTGAACTCTCCCCACTCTCGGCCGTACCAGGGCATTTGGGGGCTTCACAATACATAATGATTTCATCCTATGAGTAAATTGTCTTGATTACAATACTGAAGTTATTTAGTCGACTTGAAATATATGACATTTTAGGTATCACGACAAATTTTGTTTATGTACTAAATTTGTATTCGACGGTAAAATGGTTATCTTTAATTCAATCATTTACAGAAACTATTTGAAAAGTTGCTTTCCACAATCTGTCTACAGACATCTGATGTCAAATTTATACTTATAATCGATAATCTATGCATTGAATAAGTGATCCTTAAATTATGACTCCGTTTTATTGATCACTTCTGTAGAGTAAATGCTTTTTTATGTAACTTAACCAACATTTTTTATAAATCAGCACATACTATTTAGTAGTAAATATACAATCATATTGAAATATAATGAATGACTGATACATGTGGTTCGCATTCTCAATTAACTGGGCTTAATCACTGGATAAATGAGAGACTGCAGGGGCTGGTACTATGTCAAGTCCACATAGGTTATTCTAGCCTCTGGATCTATTCATTCTTCTCAAGACATAATTTACCCTGTCACTTATTCGCTCATTAACCCTGACTTTTTATATGACCGTATGTGTGTTGACCATTCACCCTATTCATCATGTGTCCGTAACTTGTTTTTGTCTGACTATAAATATTGAGTCACGCTTGATAGAAACGAGTTGGTTCACTCGCCTTCTCCTCTACTTAACATCTCGTGTCATTTTGCTTCGTCCTTTTCACTTCGCTTCTCTGGTTGTCTGTCTGGATCAATAAGTGCATGAAATATACGTATTCAAAATCTATTCTCGTATCTGAATTATTTAACTCCGTTATCCGCTAACGCGGATTATGTTGATAGTTATACACGAGGATAGCTGACATGTATAGTTCAATGACAATCAGCATAAAATCCACCTGGAGTCAGATACCGGAGCCACTGAAGGACAATAGTCAAACGAACTATTCATTTGAAAAAATATCCTAAAACTTAACAATATAATTTATCCATGTATCAAAATATGTTTATGTGACATTTTCTAGTCGCATAGCCTGCTCTTGTATCGTTATTTTTTTCACTCGGATAAATTACCATGTTAATGGATGACAGTAACTCTGTTGTTACTTCCTATTCCAGACAAGAAGATAATGTTTTTTTTACTTCAGCTGTACATACAACGCAAAACTATCGATATCGCCCACACGTACAAATCTGAAAAATTTCGTGTTTCAATTAGGTGGAATAAAAAAAAACAGAGAAGGGGGCAGTTACAAAATATCAAATACATTGGTAAAAAGATCTCACATGCCACAAGTGAACGATTATGACAGTTGGTAATACTTAAGTATGAGTGAATCATATATGTATACAGTAGTAAGCAATTTCTAAAAATCTGTTTAGATAATCTACTTTTCCTTATTTTGATGTTTTCCTTTTCTATTTTCCTAAGATAATAAATGAACGTTACAAAAGAACAATCCATAAGTTTACAGAAAAAAAATAGGAAGACAGTAAGTAGCTAGTCGATGGTCATAATATCCCACTCCAAATTAACTAGAGATATAATGTAATTGTTGGGGATGTCAAATCCCCTGAACTTACTTGATAAATGGCTTGATTTTGTAATTTTATTTTGAAAATTTGAATTTAGCTGTTTTCGCGCCAAAAGCGCTCTTTTTACCTTCATGTCATATTTCCCACTTGTAAACTATCTTAGACGCTATTGGTCCATTGTTTCTTTGAGTGTGCTATTTTATAATGATGCCCAAGGACAATTTGTTGCTGTATATATACGTTTGAGTTTTTCCCCTTATGACTTGCTTGTACTCGGCTGATTACGGAATATATATTCCCCTACTTTGCCTTGGACTTCATCTAGTTAGTGGGGCTTGGGACAACAGATTAGATTAGCTTATCGTGTCATTGTGTCATTGGCCTTCGTTCGTTACCGCAAAACCGACTTAGTTGAAGCATATCAGTAATGTAGTCACTTCACTTGATGTTTATAAGCAAAAATATACTGTTATTGAGATGAAAGACCGACCTGATTAGTGTTTACTGGTTTTCAATGATTTTCTAACTTCAGTTGGTTTCCTGATCTCCATAGCATTCAGTAGTCTTCATATCCCTCCACTAATAAACTGTATTTGATGTTGGATGATATGTGTTGATCATTAAAAATACTTAGATTTAGTTCATAAACAAATTAAGTCAATAGCAACAATAAAATTCTATCAGTTCAACGCTTCTCAGTTTCACTACTTTTCCAGATGGTATTAATCGACATTAGACTTCTCATTCAGTTTATATATA
>NC_031495.1:11588127-11588782 GCF_000237925.1 Schistosoma mansoni
TAGTAAGACGTGTATACTCACTTCTAAGAAGTCTTACACTAGATCAGTTCATGATGTAATCTATAATCTCATTTAAAATGGATAAGTATAAACAATCACTAAGTGAATGTTATAATCATTATAGAGTGTCAATATTTTACACATTTCCGCTATTTTGTGACTAGTTTTATAAATGTCTAATCATTAGTTAATAGAAGCTAATAACAGAAATCATTCAAGTTTTAACAATTATTAACTAGTAATTCTAATCTTAGTTACCCAGGTCACTAAATAGTGACCTTTGTAAACACAATAAGTAAACAGTGCATTTATTCATCATAAGTTGTACATTTTAAAAAAAAAATAAAAAGTAATTGTATGTATGCGTGTATGTATATGGGGTAAGAATGTTTAACTAAACGGACAAGTATAAAAAAAATATTTTTCAGTACATTATTAATTTTTATTGATCAGGAATACAATGAGAACTATGAATAATCCATAGGGGATTAATGACAATGGACTGAGTTCTATCATACATATTAATTTATTACATTCAATTGACTTAAATAAGTCTTTCAATATTATAGATGAGATCATGAGTCGATTGAAGCTAGACCACCATGGAAAACCTGAAAGCACTGGACGGCCGTTTCGTCTTATTGCTGAGGAGTCG
>NC_031495.1:11589084-11617992 GCF_000237925.1 Schistosoma mansoni
GACTCATGATCTCATCTATAAAATTACAAAAATCTCCACGAAACCCCCTTCTTTTAATATTATTTGTCGTATACTTTCCAGGTTAGTTCATGGTTTAAGTAGGTTTTATTAAGTACAAATAGATATCAGTTTCTATCGTAACGGACCAGATCTTCACTTCTCCATAAGTGATTTCTATAAATTCCATTTAAACGTTGAATATATATATCACCTTCTTACATAAGTATTGCAAATAATTGAACATTAAACAAATTTTTCGATCCTCGAACTAATGTTATAAGGATAGGTCAATTTTGCAACAAACTGTTTTAATGCATATACTACAAGACAACTTTTTAATATTAGAAGTCTAAAGATCCCCGTAGAATATTCAAAAATGAAGAATATTTGAGCGGACAATTGTTTCTTTTATTACCTCTATCTTAATCTTTACATCCATCATTCCCAATTCGTTTATCGTAATCACATTGATAACACCCCTTTAATTACGTATTATGTTCACATGATGCTTTTCATTTTCATTTTTCCTATATTACTATTATACTGATTGTGGCTGGACACTTTACTCCAAATTCGTTTTGACCTTTATTAAATGACCTTTCTAATTTACAAATAACACAATTTTGAAGTAACAAATGCAAATGTTCACTATATAACATTGTCAAATTAATTAATACATACCTCATTTTGGCCTTTACAACATATCACAATAATTATGGACTTATAACTGTAGAGCCTGATGATGAAGTTATTGAAAACAATTATTCACTCAAATATTCTTCATTTTTAATATTATTGTTACTTTTATTATTACTATTATTATTAGTGGTTCGATTCAATATTATACTCTTAGTACAATATAGAATTCTCAGCACAAAGTATTTCAACAAGTTTCCGTTTCTTATTTCTTGATCGATCCTTCCGATAAATATTGAGTTGTCTCCAGTTAGATGTTAGCAGTTCAGAAATCGACATTTGAATAATGTATATTCTTTTCGATGCATATTGCCAGCAACCACGATTTCTCTGATTGGGACTCTTTTGTAACTTATACAAAGAAATATCGTAAACTTTTCACAAACACACCTGGATAGGTTATGAGACTAATAGGCATAATGATGTATTAAAACAAACAAGAAAACAGGTAACTTGTTGAAATATCCAGATGGCAACAACAGCTAGTCCAAATATTCAAGCAGACCGCCATTCACTTTAATGTCTGAATTACTGCTCTAATTATCCAGTATTATAATTTTGTCAGGTAATTTAAAATCTAAAATACCCATCCGTTGCTTCTGGATTTAAATCACAAACTTCTACTTTAAATTTCAAGAAAATTGCATTGTAGTGTGGTCTACTTATATCCATATAAGTAGTATATGGCGATGGTCAGACATAGAATGTATTTTGGCAGAATACCGATAAGGAAAAAACTGAAATGAAGCGCAATTGGTAGTAAAATGCATAAACAATGAAATTAGAGAAGATGAACTGATATTTACAGAAGGAACAGTGAAGATTGAGAAAATCGATTGTTATTTTGCAAATCAATTGTTTGCTGTATGGTTATCAGAAATTAGTCAAATAGTCCGTAATTTGTGTTTAAATACATTCGATTGTCCCCAGTCGTGTTTTCATTTACTATAGTATTACACTAAAGCGCCATCACTATAGTAGTTGCATATGACAAAACAATGAAATGTATGTAGATATTATCTCCTTAGAGAAAAGAAATTTAATGACAACTTGATTACTTAGAAGAAATCGTGTATACAACTCATGTATATCGATATGACTTAATTAAAAGATATCTATCACATAATGATAATGATCAACGTTGAAACATTAAGATTAAGAGTAAAGTTCGTGGTAATTTGAATTCACTAGGTTATTGTTTGTTCGAATCTTCCCATTGATGCTTAGGACCGCAACTGGTCAGTCTCTTATTGGAATATGTGGATACTATGCGTATTGCCTCAATACTGCCCTAATAAGAGACTGACCAGTCGCAATCCTAAGCATCAATGGGAAGATTCAAACAAACAATACTAAGTGAATTTAAACTTCACCCCATTGCACAAGTAAGTGGCTATCAGGACTCAGTAGCTAAGTAGAAAACGCGATGGCGTTTGAAGCGAAAGGTACTGGGTTCGAGTCCCAGAGTGAACATCAACTCTGAGATGCAGGTACATCCAGCTGACGAGTCCCAAATAGGACGAAACGTGTGTCGTGGATTCCACTGCTAGCCACTATCCATCTACGTGATAATTTGTTTGTTTGTTTTGTTGTTTTGCAAATAATATACTTAGTATTCGGATAGAACTAGGCGTTTACTTTATTAACTCACATGAATCCATCAGTATCACCACAATACCTATCAGCTAATGAATGTGTATTTATACTGGTTTTCTTTTGCCATGAAGATAAACCAGACAAGAAAAATTCATAATTAATTTGTTTTAATTCATCATTTTAATAAAGAAAAGGCGAAATATTTTCAAAGAGACGTTACAAATAGAAATTCTGTTTTCGAGGTTTCTAAAATTATTTTTGGTAATTTGATTCATTGATCATTATTACTGTATGTGTGTATGTGAAAGAGAGAGATATAGTCTTAATTCTCATTTATATGTGAGATAGAGAGAGAAAGAAAGGAACTGAATGGATAAAATGTTGAACAACAATAGGTGGTAATTAATTGGTTAGTAGATGATGAGACAATGTTTTGATTTTCTATTATATCGTTGTTATTGTTATTAGATTTTATATGACCTCACCAGAAATTTGATACGTAAACACCTACAGTGTATGCAATCTATTTAATAAGTGTAGAGAGGCTAACTATTTTGAGACAAATATGACTCATACTACTCAAGTATGTTTTTGTTTCACATCCACTTTTAATCTATTCACAGTTGAAATGTGAGAACAATTAATTAGTGGAAATTCCTTAAGACTATCGATGATAAACATTACGCTTTCCGCAATACTCTTATATCATTTTTCTCATCTATAATTGTAAGGAGAGAAAAAGAAATAGAAGGATATCATTCTAAATTCTAAGATGGATAGCTTGAGTGTTATATAAAACATGGACAATTAGGAAATGAATAAAACTATCCCAATGGAGACAGTTATAGGGTTTTCGGATTCTCAACTCTATGTCTGTATTTTAAAACATATTAGTCATTGAGAACAGCATACAAACGTGTCAAAATGTTAAAACTGTGCACGTGTAGGCAATTATTTTATGTAGGCAGTGGATTAATTATGATAAGCGGAAAATGGGAAGATAATGTAGCAACATACGACCAGATATAAAAAACAGGGAGTACCTTCCTAAATATCGGTTATTTTATTTTATTTTTGAATTAGAATTCCTGATTAGTGAAATTTAGTTTGCATTGAGGATTAAAACGCCATCAATGACCTAGTTTTGACGATAATTTTCTCTGCCTACAGATCAAAAGATAGAGAATTGGGACTTTTCTAATAACAAAACTAGAATAATTAGGCAATTGCTTCTTTCATTTGATTTTAATTGAATGAAGTTACAATAATTTGATTGGAAGGACAATTACAGGTCCATCATTCATGACTGATTCACTTATCAAACGCTTGTTTTTTAATATTAAAAATGAATAGTGTATGATGATCAGTAAATGTGCATTCACAAAAAATATCAACAGATTTCATTATCAAATAAGCAACGATGAATATAGTGGATGAATGCTATTCTTGAGACAACCTCAGATGCCCTGGTACGGCCGAGAGTGAGGAGAGTCAACTCTCCCTCTCCAAATACTCTCACATGGTCACGTGCATACAACCACTGCCTTGTCGCGGCAGGGGTTTTGTTCACGAAATTGAGAGGACGAAAAACGAATGTCCGGCGCTTTAACCGGCTCGGTGGACACGGAAAGTCCACCCAGGGGAGTTGGAAACCCTGATTCCAAACCAATGGTGCATATGGGCTCCAGTATCCTGACGGAACAAATGGCCTACGAACCAATCGTCAGTCACCAGCTATCACGGGACTGCATCTCCTTACGTTGCTCTGCTGTTTTGTGGATTAGACCTCTAGGTCAAAGGCTCCAGGTGTCGCCCTCCAAAAAAACCACCTGTTTAGGTTTGAGCACCCAGGAAGTATCCTAGCCTTCACACAAATGAAATGATTTATGTAGCACATATCTATTTGGTGTCCCCTTATACCAATGTTTATGTGTAAGTAAGTAATCTTAAACTAATGAAATCATAGTTACTGTTATAATAAAAGTAAAACATATAAAGAAAATATACATGCATTTTTCTATATATAGTTGAAATTATGAGTCAGTTGAAGTAAGACCACCGTGGAGGACCTGGAAGCACTGGAAGACCGTTTCGTCCTATTGTGGGACTCCTCAGCAGTGCTCATCAACGATCCCGCCTCACGAGATTCGAACCCAGGACCTACCAGTCTCGTGCTAGAGCACTTAACCGATAGACCACTGAGCCGGCATCCGAAGGTATTAATGTCTCACCTCAACCGCTCCACAAAGTTGAGCAACCATTTCACTAATGTCTTCAGTTAGTTGATATCTCCCATAGACCTGGTCGAACTCTACTGGTTACTGCTTCTCATTAGAACTCCAAGAAATACCTCATGGAGCCACATTTTGTTAATTATTAAGTAGGTTTGTTTTCCTTTTAAGTAGTATATTTCTTCTTCTAGAAACATTTTCATTAAAATTTCACCATTCATTATTTTGCTTTGAGATAGAATTCATTATTTGTAACACATAATTCTAATTAACTCATTTCAATTAATTTTCTAGCATTCATGTTATTCATTACATTGGTCACTTAGGGAACATTATTAAATTGATTTCATTAGAATAGTTATGATATCTAATAGATATATTTGTTCAAATGGATAAAGTTATAGATCCCTTGATTAAATTAATTATAAGTATAAGGTTATGAATATTGTTGAGTTTTTATTGAGATCATGAATCAATCAATATTAGATCATCATTTAAAACTTGGAAACACTGGATATCCATTCCTCTGTAGTATAGGACCCTACAACAGTGAGTATACACGATCAAAACTTAGATAATTAATTACTACTCTTTAGTTTGCTGGTTACAATACATTTCAGTCAGTATTTTAGATGAAACTAAACGTAACTACGTAATCTCGTAACCAAAAAGGTTATTTTACCACAGTAGTTGTATAATAACTGATTTAAAAAAACAAATTACTTTTAGATACATCATACACAATAATATTTCATGAGAAAACGAATTGCTTGTGGTGTTCAACTTTGGATTCTACTGTACTATTATGTCTATGTTATGAGTAATGTAACACAAAACCTAGGTGGAATAACGTGAAACCTCTGGTGAAATGTACTATCTGAAGCCTCTGCACTTCACAATAGCAAAGAAAGGTGAAATCACCCTAAATCGAAATATCCTAAAAACAAACAAGAAAAGATAAGGTGGATGAAGATACGAATAGCTAAGAAGTATTCAACATATGAAGGGAAATAGGAAAAAAATTAGTAAACACACGTTACCATAGTGAAATTTCAGTTATATCACATGTGCAAAATGTGCAAACTTATTAGCTGGTCACTTTACAATTAAACAAACAGATTGCTTAGTCAGTCAATTCCAACATAGAAACAAATAAAAATTTCCATCTTTGATTAGTTTTGATAGTTAACTATGTAGATCTCTGGTTAAACTTTAAAAGAGAAACCCTTGTAGTTTTATTCGGTAATGACATAAATGTTGTGATCAGAAGGGGTATTGTGGAGATTTAGTATTTTCATAGTTGAAAGCGTGAGTCAATTGAAGCTAAACCACCAAGGAAAACCTGGAAGTACCGGACGGCCCTTCGTCCCATTGTGGGACTCCTCAGCAGCGCGCATACACGACCTCGGCTCGCGAGATTCGAACCCAGGACCTACCAGTCTCGCGCCAGAGTACTTAACCGATAGACCACTGAGCCGGTATGTCTAACTTCAACCAATCCACGAAGTTGAGCAACTGTTCACCGTTCATCGAATCTCGCGAGGCGAGGTCGTGGATGCGCACTGCTGAGGAGTCCCACAATAGGACGAAACGGCGGTCGGTGCTTCCGGGTTCCCAGTGGTCGTCGAGCTTCAATTGACTCACGCTTTCAAATATGAAAATATAAATGTTGTGGTTACGAGTACTTAGTTAAGTGTTTCTTAAATCAGAATTTGGTTGAATAGCTGAGAGATGGTTATGCTTAAGAAAATACAAAAAAAACTTATCAAATTAATTTATTCTGTAGTCTGTCTAAGGTCAAATTATAAATAACACAGAATTATTTCTATGACAAGAATGTGAATATGATAATGAACATGTAAAAGAAAATTCTAAAACAACAAGATAATGTGTCCAGCTACACAATCATCATCTACGATTCGATATGTACAAAACTAGACTCGGTAGATGATTTGAAAATACACCATTTCCTAAATAAATATGCAAAGATAGATAAATCGATTTTAAAATGTATATCAATATTTTGTTGCTGAGATGAAAAACAAAATAAGCAGAACTAATGTTAGAACCATCAATTCATAAACTTAGAACTGATCACTGAAAGATATTATACTGAAACCGGATATACTATTGAATGCATTCATATATGTACTTTAAGAACTGATGATTAATTTGTAGGGATTCATTTCTTAGTCAATCTCATAGGACAACATTTTGCTCATGAAATTAGAGAAAAATCGCAAAGATTGATGAGCTTCATAGTTTATATGCTTGACTGATTTTCGTTTGACAACTATTGATAACTAGGACGAACTGGAAAGTCGTTTAGACCCAGAATAGGTGATGTGTATCCATAACTCCAGAAAAAACAAGACACCGGACTTCCAGGTTTCCCCGGCTAGCGCATAAACTGTAGACTACTAAGTTGTTAGTTAATCATTTACATTTCTACATTTATTAAATTCGGAACGTAAACTATAATATTCGATAATCTCCTCGCACCCCTTACACTCATGATAACCATATGTTTACTAGTAACTAATCTTGAGAGATAGTCCTCTTAGTTCTAGTGAGAAGCCTTGACCCGTGGAGTTCAGCCATTTCGGATGCGATGCAGTTGTTTGCCAATAGCACTGAGAGATGTTTATGCAGTATTGGTAGTTGATTGAAGTTAGACATGATGGCCATTAGATCCCAACTTGGTTGTAAAGGTTAAGACTAAAAGTCCTGAGTTTGGTACTAGATGCGATCGTCTATACATACTGCTAAGGACTCCTATACCAAGACCAAAAAGCTGTACATTACTTTGTGATCCTCAGTGATCGTCTAATTAATATTCAATTAATGTTTTGATAAAGTTATTAAGAATATAAGTCAGATTTGCAGCTTTTATACCAGAGGATGATAATTTTACAATCCCACACCTTTTCAGCTTCTTCAAATTTCTCAAATTTACAGGTGAACAGAGGGAAAAACAAAGAAAATCAAAATATGATATACTGAATGAAATTTTTGATAAAAACAGGATTGTTTGGTCTACAATTTTCAGAAAAATAAAACATAATCATAATCAAAAAAATAAGAGACAAACAAAAGTAGTTTTCACTTGTTTATGATTCATCAATAGACTAGAAAATGGCACTTCACTGTAGTATACATCAACCAACAGAAAAGCACTAAATGCTTGACTATGGAAAGTAAAAGTGATAGTGAAGTGGAATGGTTAGTATGAAAATGAAAAGATAATGAACTAAATGTAGTGTAGTATTAAGATGATTTTAACTTTTCCTATACTCCATATACTTCACTTCTATTTGATAAAGTTCAGAGCAAGTAACCAACTTAAACACAAGATGGCGTACTAGTAATGCGAATATATACATATACATATATGATTATTTATTACATACCCCACCAAACCGTCTGTAAATTTTAGTAAACAATAAATAATACCAAGTAATAGATACATAGGATCATAGAAAAATGACAATGACCAAAAGAGTGAACATCAACGTTACAATCAAAAAAATGTTCCACTAGGATTTGTTTATTTAGGTTAAAAATCATTTTTTTTTTTTAGTGTTCAACATAATGTCATATAAGGTAATTTATCTTGGTTTACTTTTGACTTCATTCTTACTTGAGAGCTTAATGATAATGGAGTTTTTCTCCCTTAGAAAATAACTTTTTTAACAAATGTCATCTTAGTGTGATATTTTAAAGTCTTCAAATCGGTTCGATACAAAAGTATAACTGAGTTCGAAGTTATGACTGCAAAGTTATGTAATGGTTCTTGATTGTTAACTGATCTTGATGGATTTCAATAAGTTCAACTAGGTAGTTGTGACTATGGAATAAACTGAAAAATGTAGATAATAACAGGCTTTAGGTACAACGATTTTTGTTATACCACAAACACACTTCCTCAATGTCCGTTAGCCGGATACCATTAGCAACAGCCTACTGCGGGAGGGAACAAACCAGCTTCTAGTTGAAGAGGAGATTGGGAAAAGACTCTTCAAATGGTTAGGATATGTATTGTGGAAATCATCAAGCACTAACTTGGAATCCTGAAGGAAAAAAGGAAGGAGGTAGACCAAAAACACATTGGAAGCAGACACCAAAAGGATGAATGGCAGCTGGAAAGGATTTCCCAGGAGGGAGTTCGATGGTGAATGCTGGTGGGTGGCATATGCTCCTCGACGAGGGATAACAGGCGTAAGTAAACAAATACATTAATTACTTTTGACCGTATCTAATACATTGAAAACGTCTGTTCATCTCGCATTTTTAAAATCAAAATTTCAAAGTTTTTCTATTTGTTTCTGAGTTGTTGAGTAAAACTGAAATCACTAACTTGTATTCAGTACAAGGCTTAAAGACGAATCTCTGTCACAGTCCAACAACTCCGATAAGATTATTGACAGTTTCGGATATATTTAATTTACTTATCATTCAGTTGTTCACTGGTTAACACATGATTATTATTACTATAGGGGTTTGTGGAGATCATAGAATTTCATTTTGACATGTAAACCATTAGATGTCAGCTCAGTAGCGTAAAGTTTTCTCGCTCGTTGAAAGACCTGAATGTGATGGGTTCAATCCTTAGTGCGTTGGAGATGCGCACTGCTGAGAAGTCCTATACTAGGAGGAAACAGTCTTTCAATGACTGTTTAATTATAATTTGTGTTATAAACCATGAAATTCAACTATCTACAGAAACCCCTAAAGTAACTGTATTTAAAGTTTTTAATTTTTCGATATTGAGGCATGTTTGAGTGTGTTTAACTACGATTACTTTTATTTTCGTTCTTTATTCACCTTAGTGCTGTATAAATAAACATTTCATTACAAAATATATCTGTTTTACAGCTGAAATTAAACAAATACTCTTTAGTTTCTGATGAACTATTAAAAGCCTCTGAAATTCAATCATGGGGGTCTTTAAACGATCAAAATATGTGTTAAAATATACTTACCTTGAATGGACCACCACGTCCATTATCCACTTCTAACTGAAACTGAATTAATTCCCCATTATTCATAGTTGACAGAAGTCGAATATCACTATTTATTGTTATACTTTTATGTAAAGTATTTACTGAATACGATCCATTTAATTCTGGGGTAGATGGAACAGTTAGTGCACACTGATTTGATGAAAGTGATAAGGAATTATGTTGATGATGATCGCGATGCTCCATAGACTGATGAAAGCGCTGTTCTTTGCTGACTTCCATTTCTTTTGAATTTGTCATTAAAGCATAAGCTGATACAGATTCAGGTATATGATAGTTTGATCGTAAACGAACAGTTGCAGGTGTTGTCAATCCACTATTAGATAATGAATGATATAAGTCTTTACAACATAAAGAATGACTGGAATTCAACTGAATATTTGAATTATTAATTTGATCAAAAACACGTTTAACTTCATTTGAATTAGATGTGTTGTTTAAAAGTGAAAATGACTTTTGCATATGGTAATGTTCATTTTCATCATTTTTTAATGGAGTCGATGTATTGATTGTATCCCATAATAGTTGAATGCTATTACTTTCAACTAAACATTGAGATAAAATAATTTTTGGAACAGGAGGAGCTGAAAAAAAGTAAGGATTAATAGATGGTTAGTTATCTCTTAAGCATGAATGCAAAATCCAATCATAAATAATGTAAATGATGGGTAGTTGGAAGGGATCAAGCAGAAAATCTGAATCTAAGTTTTATTTTAGTTAGGATTTATCAGTGAAGCGCATCTGAAATATTAGGGGCATTGATCCTTCTTGAGTGATTTGAGCAGTCAATTCGAATTGTGGTCATATAGCAACTTGATCGATAGAATTCTATCATCAATAAGTGATCAGATATACATGATAGTGATCACTGTTCAGCGGTCAATCATTTGCGGATAATGTAAATTTATTTCGTTCAAATTCAGTTGATTTATCGCTACATATGTCACCTAACAGACTGTTATCTCATAAACTACTTAGGGAAAGTATAACCGATTAATTTTACTAGGTGGTGAGAGATAAAATAGTATTGTGTTTCAATCAAAACAAACGCTAGTAGAAAGATAATTGTCAGTCATAAAGAGAAGTATCTTTCAAGATTAACCAGAGTTTGAATTGGTACCGTCACTCAGGAAAATCTTGCTGAGAGTCACTAAATATGATAAAATATTCTAATAGAATGTTGAGTGCATATTAGTTATTATCAAAATATAGAACAAGTGAGATTGATCTGAATGAAAAGGGGGTGTCACACTAATTGCTGGCTGAAAATTTTTATTTCGTTAGTGTAAAGCTAATTACTCCATAACCATGATGAACATGAATAATAAAAATAGTATATTTGTAATATCCTAATGAGTAGAAAAATTAAATCTTTAAGTTTTCTGAATTTTCGTCACTCATTGTAAGCCACTTCTTCAGAGAACATGTTATATGTCACTTGGAATACTCTGTTAACCACATCGTATACAGGATACTTCATTATGATAATGAATTTTCATTAAAATTTACAATCCTCGTTAACAAATATTTGAATGAAGAAGCTATTCTTTCCAATGATTCTACTTTAAGAAGTTGTGGTGACGAACAAACTTGGTGTTTTAACGTTTTGGTTAGTTCAATTTTCTTGAATACTTCCATGATATTTACGTGGAAAATTATCATTTTATTTCATTTATTTATTTAAACACATAAATATTGGTACAAAGGGCACCGGATACATATGCGCCCCACAAAACAATGAGATTGGGAAGGGAAAGGAGGAAGATGAGTATAGATAAAAGAAAAAAAATGAAAAAAGAGAAGAGTAATGATGGGGGAAACTGAAATGTACAACCAGAAGACTCTTTCAGTTAAGAAAACTATAACCACTCTCTATGAAGAAAGTAAAAGAAGATAACAGCAGGCTCGCCACTGGCTTCTATTCTGAGCCATATCTGATAACGTCTCTAGCCACTGTATTGCACCATCTCTTGGACCCCAGCCAGGGAGTCGTGAAGGACCAACGGAAGCCAGCCCTTTGCTGCTTTCTTTCATACCACGACACCATGTCATACACTGACCACCTCTCCGCTTTTTCCGACCAGTCTCAGCGTCGGCAAACAATGCACGACGTGGAATTCTCTCATTTATCATTACCTATTTTCGAGTTTATTAGTGTTGTATTCGAAGCTTTTTTATGTGACTATTCATTAAGTGATCTGGGTTGTATATAGAAACAAAGTTACTAACTAAATGAGCACTGACTTGCTGACCTTAACAGATATGTGGCTAATAAAGTGAGTAATAAATATGACCCTAAACTATGCAACAATTAAATAATCAAAAGTGAAAAGAAATAATTTCTAATTCATTCTGGCATACAGTTTTCTTTCTTCATTTAACATCATTAAAAATGGTTCAAAATATACTACACCTCACATTAATACAAAGTGATAAGGATGAAAGTGAAGCAAATAAATACGGTAGTGTTAATGCAGGTTACACATCTCGAAATGCTTCGCTGCTGACTGTTCCATATGATGTTGTTTAAAATTTCTTGTTAACGACTTACACTGAATTGTAGGTTACAGCTTTATGGCCTACGGCTTCGAACATGACTAAAAATAAAATTAGTGAAGTTTCGAGAACACTATGACTTAAACCGATGAAAAACCTTCATCCCTACTTAAACTGTAAGGCATATTTTTTTTTGAAATCGACGACATTATTGACAATTTCTCTTTGTTTACTAGTAAAGATATTAATTGTTTATCAAGAAACCTTACGAAAGTTGGACAGTTTTAAGACAGTATCCATATTCAAATACTATTAGTTACCAGTGACTTTACCCTATTCTTCCATGTAGGCTTCTTTCAAACCTTCTTACTGATTTTATAATATATGGACAGGTATTCCTTCGCTGTTACTAGTATTACTGGTCGATGATATTCTCTAAACACTTGCGCTACCAAGTATGATAAGGCTCCTTGGAGAAATAGAGTATTCGATTTTCCTTACCGATTTATCAGCTGTATTTGGGTAAGCTTTTAAAGACGATTAAACTGATTTGCATTTGGCTACTGGCCCCGCTTGGAGCACTTCTAGGGTTACTGCCGGTCTCGTGTCCGTGTAAGGGATGGGATCAGCGACCCCATCCCATAAAAAACCCTGCTAAAAACATCAAGTTGACCTCATTTTCAATGTCTTAGCTAAAGGAAAGGTATAGAAAATCAACTTCTTATCACTTGACTAAGGGAATCAACGTGGTTTAAAAAAACGGAAGTCTCTGGGTTATCTAAGACAATGGCATTTGATCTTACCTTAGCTAAATGTTGGGAGTTATGTGGATACGAGAAAACAACCCCACACCTATCTAAGAATCATTCTTGATAAAGAGTTAAACAACTAAGTGAGAATCATTTTAGTTAGAAACACAATAACACTAAGTTTGGGTTCCAGCCCATACTTGTCTTTCCAAAAGTTAGACATTTTCAATCGAAAACTTCTCAACAAGGAAAAACTTGTCACGGACTATGTTAACAGTAATTGTTATTACCACCTTGACTTTTTATGTTGGAACTCATCCTCACTTTTAAAAATTATGAGGCCTTTCATGACTAGGAATTTATTAAGATCTCCGTTTCGATTCATCTAATTTATACTTATAATGTACTTCTAAAACCTAGAAAATGAAGGACTGTTATGCTCTTTTACTGCATAAATACGCTTGATATTTTCAGTTAACTTCATTCGGAAGAAGATAAAGTCTTATTTACTATAGATTCATATCGCATTTCATATTAGATAAGTGGAAAGTGGATCCAGGAATTAACAGCGATTCATTACATAGTGTGTTGATCAAATGCCCAACAGATTAATGATCAAATACTATTGTGGTGTTGGCTACGTATATCCACATAAGTAGTATATAATGATAGTCAGGTATTGAATGTATTTCAGTAGAAGATCGACAACGAAAGAACGGAAACGAAATGCAATTGGTATGAAAATGCATGTACAATAATAATCGGAGACTATGGACTGATATTTGCAGAAGGAACGGTCAAGACTGAGACAATCGATTAATAGTTTGCAAATTAATTGTTTATTGTATGGTTGTCAGATTTTAGTGAGATAGTCTGTAATTTTGTGCTTAAATACATTCGATTGTCCTCACTCGTGTCCTAATTAACTACACTACTATTAGTTTTATTCTTCTCTATATGGTTCGTTTTGATAATTACATAAGCGAACTGATTATTATTTGGTACATTCGGATTGTATAAAAAAACCAAGAGTAAAGAATTAAGAACAAGTTAGACTAATGATAAAATTTTCCAGTATAAACATTATGCTAAAAAAATTAGCTTACGATAGATTTCATTCAAAGTAATGCCTTCAATTCTTTCCAGTAGATCATTGGTATTGCTTACACGTAATTGGAAATCTCCAAGACAATTTTCGCGACAAAACTGAGTTTCTTGGATTAATTCATTTTCGGTACTAATCAGACGTTGTTTAATTGAAGGAGCCACCTTAAGATAAGAAAATATAAATTATTTTAATTGTTGCACTTGAAGTACTGACTGATACTTAAGAAACTGACTAATCAAACTGATCATAATCAATATTATTATTATTCGTAGAAGATATTGAAAACTAGTTAGTATCTGCTGGGATCACCGGGTAAGTAATAGTGAGGTTAGACATAGGGTATTAGGGAATGATGGTAAATCAGTTGATGAGGTCATGAATCTTCATCGACTGAGATGGTTGGGTCATGTGTTATGTATGCCTGAACATCGATTACCACGACGTGCTATGCTAACTAGTATTGGAGATGGTTGGAAGAGGAGTATGGGCGGCCAAACCAAAACGTGGCATCAGAACTTGAAGTCACTAACTTCTAGTCTGAGCCATGTTGGTAGATGCAGACTACTTGGTTGGGGTCTGCGTGACTATGGTAACCAATGGTTGGAGACTCTAGGTGACATGGCTCAGAATCGATCACAATGGCGCAGGTGTATACACTCTTTATCTTCCCTTACACCTTGAGATTAAAATTGCTTCATATCTGTCTTTCTTCCTGTACTATATCCTTATATACAACCTTTCTTTTATATATTACCACCATTAAATTAACTACTTCTATGAATTCGGTGTTCATCTTGTTGTGCTAATGAGGTCTGGCAGCTTGGACCGATGCATATGTTTACCAGGTCCTTCGTTGTAGCTGACTGACTGAGGATTTTTGCACAAATGTAGTGATATAGAACTATATTTTTGTCAAACGTGATACTCGTTGCGATCGCACATAGAGTTTAGTAACATTTAAGGTACCAATTTATACTTAAGTTGTTTGTTGGATCTGTTTAAACAAATGTAGTCACATACACTTTACAAGATCCTCAGAACAGAAAACGGAGTGATACAAGATTAAATTTTGATAGTAAAGATTTAGAAAAAAATTGAGTGATCATGTTTTTATCTCGTTACTTCTTTTCTTTAAGACATGTATAGCTTATATTTAGTAATATTAGGATAATTTGTCTTACATAATAATTCAGTACGACACAAACAGTTATTGATGAATTTTAATACACTAATAAATGATTGAATTGTAAAAGAAAGTGTCTAACCCAAATAGGTGACTCACTAAACTAATTAATAAGTAATATCGGAAAATGGGTGGATAATTGATGAAAACTACTGAGGAGTTCCACAATAAGACGAAACAGCCGTCCAGTGCTTCCAGGTTTTCCATGGTGGTCTAGCTTCAATTGACTCATGATTTCAACTATGAAAATACTGAAATCTCCACAAAACCCCTCGTGAAAACGTAATTCCCCGGAAGACAATCTAATTATACCGATGGCCGAAATAATGTTACTACTATCCAAACTAATGTTCCAGGACTATCTCTTGCATATGATATACATTTGTAATATTTCAGTCTATCTATTCAAGTTTATTTCAATCTTTTCTATACCACAGTGATACGTGATTTCATGAACCATCAGTCGAATTCATTTATGCACTGCTGTACTCTGATTAATCAGTAAGAAATACAATTTTTCTGTGGAAAAAAAAAGTTTATTTTAAAATTTATTTTCAAAAGTTTATTTGCTTTGATCATGCACGATTTACATTAATAAAATGAGAATCAGTGTTTCTAAGATATCCTAAAAGATAATTACGTGTGAAATCCTCGAGAAGTATTTATTATTATTGTGCATTTTCAAAAAGATCACCTTATAAATACAATCAACTCTAGTGAGCAGTTTTGATTGTGTAGAAATTACAGTTCTTAGCATGAAGACCTCATTAATTTTGGATGTAAAACACTATGTACGGTGTTAGATAAATTCTAGGTATGTATACACAACGAAAACACTTTACTAAAAAATTAATACATTGTTATGATTATCTGAATCAATGATCTCTTCTTCATCTCGAGATATGTTTCTAAAGCAAATATTACTAGAATATATAGTCCCTCATTATTGATAACATTGTGAGTATGAGGAGTTGAAAAACAATTGTTTGTTGTATAAAAGTAAAATGCCACAGAACACTAACATCTGGTTGCATCATGAGTTGATGGAAGATATCTTTTATATATATATATATCAGGGAAGGTATTCAAATACTGATATTCCAACTTCATATCTTAGAGATCTATATCAGAAATAACCATTAACAGGACTTAAGTAAGACTATACGTTATAATAGAAAAAAGCAACTGCTTATTATTTCTGAATTTTCAGCACAATATACGGATCACCTCTGGATTAGTCTTAAATTCTATTAACTGAAGTCATTTATTACATAAGCAAGCAAATGTAAACATACTAAAATATGTTTGATAGTAACATAAAAATCTGTTTACTAATTTTTAACCAAACTATCAGACAAAATTATGGAGATGAATTAACATCTAGATGGGTGATCCATTAGATGAAATAGAAGAAAATAATCTGCGAAAACTACTACATATTTACAAAAGTGAAGTTTTAACACGTACTTGTATGAAAATTACGTGTCTACTATTTGAATAAAGTTAGCGGTCAGTATGTGTACATATGGCAATGTAATTATTAGTCAATATAAACACTTGAGAGAGAAAGAAAAAGCAACAACTTCAAACACTATTGTCGGACTAACAAAATTTTGCTTTTAATCCCCTCTCTAGAGAATAATTTTCAAATAGACGATAATTTAATCTACTGGATGCTTGAGATATCTAGACACTACTTTTTTTTTTGTTAAGAAATAAAAATAGAAAATCCATCAGTTCAGATGAATGAATTTGAAGTTGTTTTCTTGTTGTTACATCCTTCTAGATATTTGGTATATTTTCCCAAAGGAATAACATAAGTAACTTTTACACCTGTCCTGATTTTTATAGATGAGTATTTTTTCTCCTTTAATTATACATACACAGAAATAATAAGAGAAAAATTAGATCTTAACAAATAACTTTGACATATAGCTCTTATTCATTTATTTAAACACATGAATATTGGTACAAGGGGGCACCAGATACATATGCGCCACACTAATCTCATTTGATTTGTGTGAGTGCTGTGATACTGTCCGGGTGCCCAAACCGAAGCAGGTGGTTTTCCTAGGGGACCACACCTGGAACCTTTGACCTAAATATCTGATCCACAAGGCAGTGGAGCATCGTGAGGAGATACAATCCCATGGTAGTCGGTGACCAACGATTGATTCATACACCATTTGTTCCCTCGGGATACTGGAGTCCATGTACACCATTGGTTAGGAATCAGGGTTTTCCAACTCCCCTAGGTGGACACGGAGGGTCCACCAACCCGGCTAAACCGCCGGACATTCACTTTCGTCCTCTCAATTTCGTAAACAACACAAGCGCCACGAGAAGTCATTGAGTAGGACTTCCCTGGTAGAGGCTGTATACGCGTGGCCATATGAGAGGATTTCAAGAGGGAGAGCGGACTTTCCCCACTCTCAGCCGTACCAGGGCATTTGCGGACCTATAGCTCTAGATTTTCCTCGAACTTTTATTATTTATGATGGTTTGAATCATGAAATAATCTAAGGTAGACAACCAATGTAGAACCAGAAGGCGCTGAACAACTATTTCTTACTAGTATGAAATTCTCTAGCAGTTCAAACCAGTGAACCCGCCGGAGATCGTATTCAGGACCTTTGGTCTGGCGGCGGGCGCTTAACCTTTAAACAACTGACGTGTGTGTCTTGCTCCAACTAATTCGTAACTTTATTTAAGATATTATTTATTTGTTGGAAATAGATTGACTAAACTGCAGCAGCTTGGTGTTGTAAATAGCAGTAATTAATGACGAAAAAACTATGTAAATTTGCAGCTGACCAACATATTATATATAACTAACTCACACAACTAGAGAGTTTTAATAGTAGTTGCATTTTCTAGGCGATTCATTCTCCCAGTTCTACCTACAAATTTATTCTACACTTCAGATGTATTCAGATCAACTAGTAAAACGGAAGATTAATTCCAATCTTGATAACTCGTAAACAAAATTTTTTTACCTAATGGGTACCTCATGGGACTGCATAAATGACTATTGAACTGGATAGGATAATAATAATACCATCCAGTGATATAATCTAGTCAAGAGTGGCTAGTGATAAACTAACATTCTACATTTAAAGATCAACACATGCAAATTGTAACCTTCTAATGACCAAGAGATCATTTTAGACTCATTAAGATATTGACAACATATTTAGTTGTGTGGTTAATCTCCGTGAATCAGAAAAACTGCTCTTTAAAACAATTCAAAGCAAATAATTTACCATTTCATGTCAACTGTGACTGTACCTAACTATTCATGTTTGTTTGACAAGTATATAAATACGAAGAACATGAAGAAAGTTCCCTTCGGTACATTTCAGGGGATTTAGCAATCAAAGAAATAAATATTCAACAATACAGTCACTAGTAGCATGACTGATATTAGTGTTTTTCCCGGGGTATTTAAACATTTGACGTTAGTTAAACAGAAAAATAATCAATAAAGTGCATGAATACGAAACGTAGTAAAAAAGAATTACGAAAGGTGAAATAATAGAAATTATTGGTCGTTCAAGAAGTCTTACCTGAAAAACCTTAGCCTTGTCAATCATATAGTCATTATAGACCGAATTTAACGAAATGAGTCTATGTTGAGTTTAAGTGGCCGTTTTGGATTATGTAATGAGATACTCATTAAGTACTACTAGATTGGATTTTCTGGAAGTATGTCTGATTAAGCTATCTTTATACAATAGTAAATGAGTTAGTAAATAAACATGAAGGTGACGAATTGAATTCGTTTATTCTTTGTTCGCGTACCTCTACCATTGGAAGAGGCAAAAATTTGCTAGATATACCTTCACTTAATTGAAGCTTCGCATGAACATTCAATGTTATCTCTTTCATTGGATACGTATACTACTTAATTTATAGTGTTAATTTCTTACTGATAAAAAATCTTTTGGATTATTAAATTGGCGTAATTGATTATTTCATAAGTAACGAACTACATGATCTACCTTGCACACCATTTTGAACGGTTTAAGAGTTTAAGTGTATCTGCATCGTAGTAGTACAGAAGTTAACGATTTCTGAATTACTGGCTCATAAAAATAGATTATTTGATATTTCTAAAACATATTTGATCAGCATGGAAAGAAAGTTCATTTCTGTATACTTCAATATCATATTAACACGGATGATTATTTATATCAAATAATGACAGGCCTGAAATGTCTTCCTTTTTGATGTACTTTAGTGATTGACATAGTTCACTTCACCTTGACTGTTTAGTCAGAGTTTATTTCTGACTAACATGGTTTTATATGATATGGGATGCCACCTAGTGGTCTTCATCATTTCTATTTAACTGAGGATTGGTGTAGATTTTCACGAATGATTTTAGACTGCTATTATTATTTATTATTATGTAATATAAAGGGATAAGTAAGTTTAAAAATAACATACTTGGATAAAAGCTGATGATTCACGCTCTTTTATTAATTCTACACCAAAATAAATTAAACTAGTTGTTGAAGATAGTCTGCTTCCAGCCTGATTGGTTTGTTCACGTATATATTGTCGCCTTTGTTGTACTTCTGAGTGTAAATTTTCAATCAGTTGTGTACGCTTTTCCTGTAGAGCTTCTATAAGCATATCGATTTCTTGGTTTATAAATGTTTCCATATTCGAAATATTTCTCTGAGGATTCAAATGACAAAAAGGATATTTTGGTCATATTGTATTGTTATTATCATTAGTTACCATCATTCAAAATAAAATACTTAAATATGCTGCACTTCGGTTTTTGACATGCAGAAAGTAACATCTTAGTCACCACATATTCGTATGCAAGAGAACGTTGTAATGAGTAGTTCAGATTGTAATGAACACTACTCACAAGGAGTGTGTAGTGGGATGTGGCGTCGAAGTTGTAACAATTGTCAGGCGAAGTGAAGAGTTTCAGTTCATCGAAAACACGGCGTTGACAGAACACTCAGAAACCAGATACGAAGACAGTTCAAATGGTGGAGCACACCGAAAGATGCAGATGAACGATTGAAGGCTATATATATATATATATATATATATATATATATATATATATACATTATATGGATACTTTGGGACTTCTCGCAATAAATATGTATTCCTTCCGCCTAATTTCCCACAAATCCCTCAACTAAAGTTTTTTTTCAAATTTTTACTAGCTTATCACGTCCAAAACTCAAAGGCCGACTTGATGATTACATTACATTCATATATGATCCTAGAAATTTTTGTCTTATTCCTGAAGCATCAGTTCACATTTTGAAGGCACAAAATGATCATTGTTCCATAATAATTAGAAAAATATTTTAACTTAATATCAACTTGGAGATGTTGAGTGAGATTGTCCAAATTGAATGATTTTGCAGTTTCGACACGTCAAATTTTCTCTAATTGAACCAGATCACTTTCAGGACATACAGATCCATTCATATTTCAAAGAGTGCAGCCTAGTCACTTAATAAATTTTAAGTGAATTTCCTTATCATATTGTAGTTTAGTGTCAACCCTTTCTAATTTATATATGGATAGAACAATTGATAGTTGAATAAACGCTGGAATATACAGTTATTAAACTATCATCTAAAGCATAGTCTTTTCATTACCAAACAACTGTTAAGCATATTTCAAACAGATCCTTCTTTATATTAAACAGTATAAACATTTGTCTATCCGTACTTTAAAATATCTAAATGACAGTAATTATAATTGAGATGAACAATGAATAGACTCTCTCCTTATAATTAACAGGAAGCTCAAACAGTCATTTTGGCAATCCGGATTAAGTGAATAACGCATGAAAAAGAACTGTACTACGCTATTTCCTATTCTCAAATGAAGGCGCTTATATATATATATATATATATATATATATATATATGACTTCGATAGAACCAAAAATAAAACAACTTACTCTTAGTTGATCTTCTGTATGTTTTAGTGACTGGACAAGTTCGGCACCACGTTTAGCTTCTTCAGAAAGTCTGTGTAGAAGTTTTGATACTTCAGCCTAGTTTTAAAAAATAAGTAGATTGTTTGAATGATTTAATATGAATAATACTTTTAACAACACTCGCAAATCGAAATAAACCTTGATTGATTTGAAACATCAAGTATGATATTAGTGTCTATCAGCGAACCTGATGATAAGTTTTGTATTTGACTTCAAACATGTCAGTCTTTGTTTAGATTTATTAAATACTCTATAATCACTTCAAAACAATTGGCCATACACTATAGTTCAGAAGATCATAATTTTAAATACGAATGTCAAGACAGTTCTACTGTATGGTGCGGGAACCTGGAGAACTACGAAGGCCACCATCCAAAAGATTAAAGTGTTTATTAACAGTTGTATACGCAAGATACTTCGAATCCGTTGGCCAGACACTATCAGCAACAAACTACTGTGGGAGAGAACAAACCAGATTCCAGCGGAGGAAGAAATCAGGAAGAAGCGCTGGAAGTGGATAGGACACACATTGGGGAAATCACTCAACTGCGTCACAAGACAAGCTCAAACATGGAATCCTGAAGGCCGAAGGAGAAGAGGAAGACTAAAGAACACATTACGCCGAGAAATGGAGACAGACATGAGAAGAATGAATAAAAGTTGGATAGAAATAGAACGGAAGGCTCAGGACAGAGTGGGTTGGAGAATGCTGGTTAATGGCCTATGTTCCGTTGGGAGTAACAGGCGTAAGTAAGTGAGTATAGTTCAGAAAAATTAGGTACAGGTTGTCATCCTATTTCAAAATAAGCATTAAACATTCCATACAATTGGTCGCCTTTACGAATTCAAATAAAGCCATAAAAACAATTGAGGTAGTAGTCAAAATAGCTCAGTTTCTCTTCCTTTCGTTGAAGAAGTAGCCATGATGAAACTTAGACAGGTTTTATGGGTTCACAACAAGGCAGTAATCAATTTATTTTTACGTTGGTAAGTCGAAAATTCTGATGAGATTTGTGTGGCGCATATATATATGGTGCTTCCTTGTATCAATATTTATGTGTTTAAATAATAATAATAAAATAAATTATTATCATTATCATTATTGTGTTTATTTTTTCGTCACGTAATTTTCTTCAAACGATTCGTTGTTTTACGTAAGCTAAGATTATCTTTTCATCCATCTGTTTTTCACTCATCTAATTCCTTAAGCCTAAATAAAATCTGCAAATCTCTTATAATTATCATATAGTCCATCTTATTAGTTTCCGAACTTCATTATGAGACAGAAAATAAATTCAGATTGTTCTCCCCCCAATTTTTATTTCTCCTTTATTCAAATAAGCATTTAAGCCTTCAAGCTAACTTTAGGGTGTCTAGGTTTAAGGCAAGGAAGATAATCACTTAGTAAAATTGTGAAAATGAGTAAATTTAGATGTTTTGGGTAAGCCATTTTAAAACTCATTCATTCCTCATCAGGACATTGAATGTTATCTGGTATAGGAGTGGAGTAGACAAAACCAAAATATGGTATGAGTAACAGATGGCATTGATTAGTGAAGTTAGTGTCTTCTAATCTTGATTGTGAAGATAAATACAGCTACACGTTAGACTCCATTAGATAAGAAGAAACATTGGTTTCATGCTTCAAACAGTATTGCTCAAAATCGATCCTAAAGGCAATAATATACTTCATTTCTTTCTTAAACGTGATTAACCTTTACTTCTATTAGTGAATCACATAGATAAGTGCTGATATTACAAATTTGATTTGGTAGAGTTTCGCTGGCATCGAAGACATAGCAACAATAAATTACTTATCATTTGGTGATAAACTGATATGTGGTTTCTTATCGTCAAATAAAGTTCTCTAAATTTCTTTGTTATTTTATTCCTGTGAACCAGCAAGTAAATGCTGAATTCATTGAGTTATTTTCTAATTTAGATGCTTAGTCAATCGTAAAAATATAAAAAGTAGAATTGTTCTCGTCCCAATAGTGTTTTAGGCGATTTAGGTAAATTCAATGGGTATTGTGAGAACAAGACTATCAAGTTCTTAATTGCTAATTACTGATCTAACAGTTTGTTATTGTTTACGTAGGATAAGTCAGACTATTGAACGTAGTCTATGCAATGTTAATTCATGGATCTTTTATAAACGTACTCCAGTAGATAAAAGCAGAGCAGCGCACGAAGAAAGAAGAACACCATGAAGGTACACGAAGCTAATATATTGTAATCAGAATAAAGCACCCAGTTATTTAATAAGTAACCTTCAATTCTTACAAACACTAAAATATATCAACTACGTAATTTTCTAAATCACTGAAGAATACAAAATTTAAGAGTTAATATGAAAATTTATCCAACAGTCTAGTGAGAATAAAATCAAGTACAGGTCATTATACTAATATTAGAAACATATATACAAATCGAAAATTTAATATCTAAATACTCGTGGCTTGTTAGCCATAACTCAAGTGAATGAAAAGAAATAGATGTAAAAAGTACTAATAAAAAAACACTATATGAGGTATTAAATTCATTTAGTATTGTTTGTTTGAATCTTCCCATCGATGTGTTAGGACTGCAACTGGTCAGTGGCTATCAGGACTCAGTGGCCGAGTGGATAACGCAATGGCGTTTGAAGCGAAATGTAATGGGTTCGAGTCCCAGAGTGAACATCAACTCTGAGATGCAGGTACATCCAGCTGACTAGTCCCGAATAGGACGAAACGAGCGTCCTGGATTCCACTGCTAGCCACTATCCATCTTTACTATATGAGGTAGTTTTGGAACAACAAGAATAAAGCATTCAACATCACTTTATATACAACAGCATTTCATATTAAACGAATATATTTTAAAAATCCATTTTTAATGGTCATCTGTTGTTTCATGCAATATGATCATTGTTAATGAAAAAAAACAGTCAGCTTGAAAAGATTATTCAATATCCCTTGATCATAACATACATGTTAACGAAGAAAGAATAAACATTTTTATTACTTTTACAAAAATATATTTATGGAGTTGTGTAGATTATTAAGCTTTTGAATGTGATCATGAACCGATCGAATCCTGCGAGTGGGATCGTGAGTGCACACTTCTGAGGAGTCCCACAATAGGAAGAAAAGGCCGTCTAGTACTTCCAGGTTTTTAATAGTAGTCTCACATCAATCGGTCCATGATCTCAGTCAAAAATATCTTTCCCTACTAAATCAATGATGTTTTGTAGAGTCTCTAAGATCGATAAATATCTAAATTATTTGATCCCGTTTCTACGTAAGCAAAGAATATATTTTAGTCAAGTTATTAAATTATTAAACTCAACAACAATTTGATAGGGAACTTTTCTCTCCAAAGAAAGAAAGAATTATTCGCTGTTTATTCAATCCTTATTCCAATAGTCATTCTATGAATAAGTAATTTTGCTTACAAAAGTGGGAGACTTTGAAGTATTAGCATGCATGAAGTTGTAAAAGTTTCAATCAATATTAGAAATACAATCTAATTTATAATATTCTAGATAAATTAAATAGTTTCAGGACAATGTAAGGGCACTCCATTTTTTATGCAACTCATGTAGAATATAAGTCAAGCTGGTTTTGATCCTAGGCTACAATATCGGTAGAGAAATCACTGTGATCTGGAAAATATTTGATCGTATTCATATTTCATTCTGAAACTATTTAAATTTAACCACCAGTATCAGGTATTAAGGTAAAACAACCTTCCACGAACACGAAATTCGATTATGTATCCTAAAATACCTTTGTACGGTCGAGGGTGGAAAGAGTCAGCCCCTTCTCTCGAAATGCTCTCATATGGCCACGTTTATACAGTCATTACTAAGAAAATCCTACTCACTGCCTTCTCGCGATGGAGATGTTATTTACGAAATTGAGAGGAAGAAAAGCAAATGTTCGGCGCTTTAACCGGGTTGATGGATATAGAGGATCTATCTAGGGGAGTTGCAAAACCCTAATTCCAAACCAATGGTGCACATGGACTCCAGGATCCTGAGGGAACAAATAACCATACGTTATTTGTATGAACCTATTTTTGGTCACCGGCTACCATGGGACTGCATTTCCTGACTTTGTTTCACTGCCTTATGGATTAGGCCTTCAGGTCAAAGGTTCTGGATGTGACCCTTTGACAAAATCACCTATTTTTGTTTGGAAAACCGGGCAGTATCACATCCCTCACACAGATCAATGATAACTACGACTGGCCTCATTGTTGTTGTGTGGTGCGTATATATTTGGTGCCTCCTTGTACCAATGTTCATGTGTTCAAATATGTAGATAAATAAATAAGAACTACTTGACTATAACACATGTCATAATAGGGTTTAATTTGTAATTCTTAAGTGCTTTTGTCTGGATTAGTGTTTTGTTTGAACCCATTACTCATTTGATTGACATGACTGATATGTTTTTCAACTTTTTGTCCAGAAGTTTCATACAGACATTTTTTATCTGTTCACTTCATTGAAATTGTAAGATTCAGTTTTTGAAATGAAATATTCAACCATAGAATGGTTGCTGTGATGATCATTTATATCCAAAACTTTTAAATGAAATACCTAAATTAGATACTTAAATAATGTGTCAATGATATGGTCTACTAAGATGCTAAGATATTTCTTTATGTTAAGAAACAGTTGAATGAGAGATATAACCCAATAATTGTTACACTAATATGACGTCAATCAATTTATCTGTGGAAGGAAAGGAATAATGAGAAGAATCTGCAGATTAGCAATTCGTGAATCTTATACTGATTATTGAAATGACATTGACATGTGTGACGAAAACCGTTATTTGAGTTAACATACATGTTTCTCAACATTTATACAATTTTACATATCTAAACTTTAATCAGTCTCATGCTGTGTTGACTTTCTATTCGAATGAGAAAGGTCACGATCGATTTAGTTTCAAGACAATGTAAAATTATCTCGATCTTTGTGTGTAAGCATGTTTCCAATACGTATTGTAGTATTAATAATATAAATGTACTTTTAGTCATTATTTAAGTCAGAGTGATAGAATCCGTTCGACAACTGGTCAGCTTTAATGATAGTTTCTCGATTGCGTAATACTTTCAATTAGTAAGATAGAGATGAATGATGCAAAACATACACGTCCAGTTTTAACTGATTACAACAGGAAACTAGCCTGAGTCATCGTATAATTTAGTCCCTTACACTGACTAAATTTATTTGATCAAGGATATTAAAGATAAAGATAGTTAACCTATCATTATATCGAAAAGTTCAGATAAAGGAGTTTTGTGGAGATTACTTTTTAGTGATATTCGTCACAAATGATGTTATTTCAGGTACTATTGAAAACGAAGGAGCACTGGAGATGTGTTTTGTTCTATAATGAAACTTCGACAAATTATAAGTCATTTCCAGAAATCCTGTTCATCTAAACTACAATAGTCAGCTTACTTCGAGATGAGTTCTTCAAGTCCTAGTAGGAAGTTGTGGCCAATGGAGTGAAAGTTCTCACTAATGAAATTAAATGAACATCATGCTAAACAGCAAATAGATTAAATCTGGAAATGTGTGAAGTTAAAACCTGTATTTTTAACAGTTAGGTACTCATCATGAGACTTGAAGGTCTTAGGTTAGATCACCGGTGGAGTCATGTATGTGCACTGCTCGGGTGTTCCGGAACGTGACAAAACACTTGTTCATTCCACCCAGATTTTCAGTGTTACGCTAACTGAGGCCAGTCAGTGGAGAATATTCAAGATTATCTAAACCGTTTGTCCAATGATGACAATCCTAGAAGACCAAATATATTTATCCCTAAAACCGGGATAATCCAATCATGACTACAAACACTAGGATATACACACATAAATATTATGAGATGAAAAAAGTTGAAAATTACAAACAAATAGTGTCAAATTAATAATTCTTGAGTAAGTTTTCAATACTTATGAAAATAAGGGCAATAAGATGTTTGAGCAAAGTACCTTTTAATTCACTACATTTAATTAGGTATATTCTGTTGAAACGCCGAATTTCGAAGAAAATCGTAAACATGACTTAAATAACTAATCTATTTCTTGATCAAATAAATGTCGCATACAACTAAATTGACAATTAACTCACTGAATTTTGATCACTTCAGACTGAAATAAAAATGGGGAGATTCAAACAAACAATATTAAGTGAATTCAAACTTCATCCCATTGCACAAGCAAGTGGCTATCAGGAGTCAGTAGCTGAGTGGACAATGCGATGGCGTTTGAAGCGAAAGGTACTGGATTCGAGTCCTAGAGTGAACATCAAATCTGAGATGCAGGTACATCCAGCTAACGAGTCTTAAATAGGACGAAACGCGCGTCCTGGATTTCACTGCTAGACACTGTCCATCTTTGCTTGTAATGAAATAAAAATATTTTAGTGGTTAACAAATGCAGTTGAAAATGTCTACCATGGATTCGTAATTTATGCAATAAATAAAGCGCTAACTAGAAGTAAAATTTCATCTGACAGCGAAGCATTATTTCAGTAAATTAGGATATTTGTATTGTTATTCAAGTAAAAACATAGTGAAAGACACTTCTTTTATAAACTGACGGTATATTTACTGCACATCATGATTAGTGATAAGTTTCATTTGTTGAAAACATATTTGAGAAGGTAATTCATAAAAATTAAAGTTAATATATGATAAGTTCATTTGCAAATGTACATATTATGAAATTAGGATTATGCGATAAGTCACTCATCTCTTGAACTCTATCATTGTCTCTATAGTGTCATTTCATAAAACATTTCCGACATGTAAAAGGTCATATTATAAGCTAACTGTCCTTCGTACCAGTTTTTTTTTTCAGAAAAATTCATTATAATGGTCAGTGTCCTGTTTGTTACTAAGGTATATAACATACAGATTGTTTCTAAGGTGTGAAAATATCAACAGAATGATAGACTTAAAGTAAACTGAAAAGTTTAAAGTTAAATAAACAGTTAATCAAGCATTTATCTATAATATAAACTATGCGACACATTGCAACAGTCAGAATTAATGAACCAACAAACAGTTATAGTTCATAGTAGCTTAGCTAGTAAATCCTTAAAATAATTATACAGAATATAGATTTGGTTGCTTTAGTGCATATCAATTAATGTTAAAGTAATGTAGATTATTTTAATAAACTGATTCATTTGATAATAACTAACCATTTGAAACATATCACATACTCCATCAAATTTGGAAATATTGAACAAGAGATTATGCATAAAAGAGACAATGCCTCTTTAAATGAAGACTTGAATTAGGATGAAATATCTATTTCGGTATTATAAGCAAAGATGGATAGTGGCTAGCAGTGGGATCCAGAACGTGCGTCTCGTTCCATTTGGGACTCGCCAGCTGGATGTACCTGCATCTCAGAGTTGATGTTCACTCTAACACTCCAACCCAGTACCATTCGCTTCAAACGCCATCACCTTATCCACTTAGCTACTCAGTCCTGATAGCCACTTGCTTGTGCAATGGGATGAAGTTTGAATTCACTTGGTATTGTTTTGCTTGAATCTTCCCATTGATACTTAGGACTGCAAATTTCACTTATTCTAAATATGGCCAGGTTATATTTTTTCATTTCCGCAGCCACTTGAATGGTCCTCCCTACCTTCTATATTGCGCAGATATTCCATGTACTGTGTTAATTTTTGTTCTGATTGTCAGAAGGGTCATCGGTCCCGCGGTTCCCAAAGAATCTCGACTTTCATCATGAGGCATCATAACTCATTTAAACACAGACCTTTTAACTCCCGAGGCAGAGTTTAAACGGGTGGAAATAATTGTTTGG
>NC_031495.1:11618192-11631238 GCF_000237925.1 Schistosoma mansoni
TCGAGGCAATACGCACAGTATTCACATAGGCCAACTAGAGAGTGTCCAGCCGCAGTCCTAAACCATCAATGGGAAGATTCAAACAACCAATTCTAAGTGAATTCATCTATTCAGTATTCTCTAAATATAAACAGTTCCTCTGCTCATGGAAGTTTTCCAATTTAAAATTCTCTATCTCCTAACCCTTTCAAAACATGTAGATTTTCATATATGGTGAAAATAGGTAACATACCATTTACGAATAAAATGTATCTTTGGTTTCACAGCATTTTGAATTACCTATCATACTCCTTGATTAGAGTAGTGAACTAATCACTCACTAATGAAATTAATCAATGAGAACTCCCTTAGGATTAAAACTAAATTTTTGCTAAAATTGGATAAGCTGAATTTTGATGTTTAGATCTGTGCGTTTTTTTAAATAGAAAGTGAATAGATTGTTAGAATAACAGGAAACCGTGTGGAATGTTAGTTGATAACGGACTGATATATATATATATATAAATATATATATAGTGTTTAAGAGTGGATACAGGAAGTTCATTTCGTTCTACTTATGACTTGTCATCTAGATGTATCTGTATCTCATTGTTAATTTTCACATAAGGACTTAACTTCAGCACCTTTAGTTTAAAGAGTTCTACATGTTATCCACTGAAATACTGACTTCAAATACCCACTAATTCGTTCAATGGTTATGATATTATTATTATGAAGAAGGGTTTGAATGATCGGATTAATGATATTCAAGAATACATTTTAATCAGGTAGAATATATACCAAGAAAAACGGATTCGAAATTCACTCATGAATATTAACAACGTTATAATTCAAACCCTCACTAATAACGATATATATATCTATATATACATAAACATAAATGATAGTGTCACAGTTGATCTACACATAAATTATAAACATTAAACTTTCATCTAAACCTTATGACAAGTTTTTACACTGATTCTATATAACAGAGATTCATATTATATATCTCATAGAATAGAGAAACCGTATAACTTCATGGATAAATATACGTAATTATATGGAGGTGGATATATGTATATTGTTTGTTAGCAAGGTGAAGTGATATACATTTATTAACAAAGACATAGGTGCTTATATATATATAAGTATACATGTATGTATCCATATATTCGACAAGTACATATAGGGTAGTTTTGCCATAGTTTTTTTTATCTATCTATCTATCTGTCATTAAAGCTTTTTCGAATTATTCTTAAAACCTTTATTCCATTAAATATTATGATTTAAGTAATATATAACCATAAAACATACAATTCAATATCTTGGCTTTAAACTAGAACAACACGATACTCTATATGATGCTTTTTATATTATAAATTATCAGACAAGACAGTAGATGATACATAAAAGAAATACACCTTCAACTATACTCACTAATTTAAAGTGTAAAGTAAATACAGATATATACTCTCTAGACATATGTGTACAAGTATACTGAGGGGAAAAACGAATGTGGGTTTGAAATTCTTCTTCTTTTCAATTCAGTTCATCTTTGCACATCCAGTTCATTCAGGCTGATATATTTTAACCATTTATTTACGTATATACTAAGATATTTTTTTTGACTTTTAAGACTATCATAAATAAGCAAGTGTTGTATCTAACATCTTACATTCGTTAGTTATTTCAAAGAACCTTAAATCATTTTTAATTAAAGCTCAACTTACAACAAATGTTATGCATATGGGGTTTTTTTCGGAAAAAAAAAGAAAGAAAAATCTATTTTTCTGCTTTGGTTTTTATGACTCTATCCTGTTATGTGTTATGTATGTAGGCTTTCTATGTACAGTTTTGTAATAAACATAACAACCATTGAATAATTCGTTTGTAGATATTTATGTACTTGGTCATCCTTATCACTTATTTGTACGACAAATATGGTTCAGATTATTTGTGGTTAAGATTATTTAGTTGAGTGATGAAAATAAAATTTTAAAAAATGTGTGACATAACTATCATAATACATTTTAAGAATCGTAGATGCGCACTTCTGAGGAGTCCCAACAATAGGACGAAACGGCCGTTCAATGCTTCCAGGTTTTCCATGATGGTCTAGCTTCAATTGATTGATGATCTCAACTATTAAAATTAATTTCAAAAAAGTTAATTTTTATGTTCTCGCTCTACGTTAGTCTGAAAATGAACTTTATCATTAATCAATCACTAAGATTTAAATTAATATCCTTCAATAGTTCAAATATCTTTGACAACTATACCCAGTTAAATAGTTAAAAGTTTCCTGGAGAAAACCAGTTCCTTCAAGATTTCAATTAGACTGTTCTAATTGAAATGTTTCATTTAACATCAAATCTAGAGCTTCCGATAGATAGCTTCTAACCAATGGACACTGAAGAAAGGTTGTATAATTCACACACATTTCATTCACAAAACAAGAAAGATCCATGTTTTATGTATATAAACCAGGAAACAGTGAACAAATGTCTCGTCTTCGCATGGAACTCCCTTCTAGTGTTAGAAAAAACTATCCAGTTCTTTCTGATTTCTAATGGCTACATAAACAAGATTAGTCTGTTATATAAACTATACAATATGTATATCATACTTGATAATAAATAGTATTTCTGTTATGTTCTATTGAGTGTGTGTGGGGGGAGGGGAAGGGAAACAACTAAGTTTGATAAATTCAATGTTAAACCATTAGATATCAAGTAAACATTATCAATCAGATTAGTATTTATTCACTTATGATTTAATGAGATTGTTTATTCTCTTTTGTTATGATGAGGAAAATAATCATCATCATTGTACCAGCGAATAAACAAACAGACAGTAAGATTCATCGTTTTTCCTACGTGTCCATAAAGTAAGTAAAACACATTATTATTATTATTATTAACTCAACTTGTTGTTATCAAATAAAGTTATATCACACATTTTGTTTTGTTTTTTATGTGAATAAACAACATGAATTAGACCTAACCCAACCCTTTCTTGGTTACTTATTCACTGACTTAGTCAAGATAAGGATAATATTGATTGATTACTTGTATAGTTATGCCAAATATAAGGGATTACATAGATATATGTATATATGTATAATTCGTGATTCATTTAGTAAGTCCTTTGAAATTGAATTACTCCCTTCCTAGAGGGTGTTCATATGTTCATAAAATATGAAATCAATATTGAAATAATGATCAAACTATATAAAAAAAGACACAATCAGAAAAAAGTTTCATTCCTGATTTTATCATTTTAGTACACGCAATAATATAGATAAAGGTGAAGATGATAAGTAGATGAATTTTTTATTGTTTATCCAAAATATTTCTTTTTAATTGTGAACTGTCAATGTATCCTTTTTTATACACATAATTAGTTGTTTTCATAATTTCAACGACAGGAAGAACATAGATTCAAGCCAAATGACATGAGTGAACATCAACTCTGAGATGCAGGTACATCCAGCTGACGAGTCCAAAATAGGACGAAACGCGCGTCCTAGATTCCACACTGCTAACCACTATACATTTTTGCTTACAATGCTTGTGAATTAAGGCTATATCGAGGCAATACACACAGTATGCACATATGCCAATTAGAGACTGACCAGTTGCAGTCCTAAACATCAATGGGAAGATTCAAACAAACAATACTAAATGACTTTACTTTTGTTTTTACTAGGTTCTCATAAGCAGCTCAAAATATGTAATGTTGTAATCGGCCAACGACAGCCAGTCAGTCAGCTATAACGTAGAACCAGGCTTATATATGCATCGGTCCAAGTTACCATACCTCGTTAACACAACAAGATGAATACCGAGTTCATAGAAGTAGTTAATTCAGTGGTGGTAATATATAAAAGATAGGTTGTATATAAGGATATAGTATAGGAAGAAAGACAGATATGAAGAAATATTAATCTCACGGTTTATAAAAAGACAAAGAATGTATACACCTACGCCATTATGATCAATTCTGAGCCGTCACCCAGAGTCTCCAACCATTGGTTGAGATAGTCGCATGGACGACGACAACCTAATAAAAAAAGGAATTATATTATTCTGTACAAATCATTGTTTCTACTCTTTATCTGAGTATGTTGATGAGTAGTTTTACATAGCAGATTTCAAGATAGCTTCCATTGTTCCTGATAAATAGTTGTAACTTTGAAAACCAGCTGATTTTAAAGTAAGTCTGAGTGATCTTTTAGAGCATTAACAGGTCGCAATATTAATTCAAAACAAAATAAAGGGATTAGAATATGAAGATTTAATTCATTAATTTATTACTTAGTGGATTAACAGTTACATTGCTTATTTCGATTGTTGTAAAATCTGTTCTTAACCAGTTGATAAGCTAGTTATTTCATGACAATATTTCCTAGAATTGTCCTCCTAATTTTATTTGTATGTATTTGAGGATAAACAATGCTGAAAATGAAAAAAAAAGCTCTCCTACCATGGAGAATATCGTTCTAATATTTTCACTTTTCAGATCTTAATCTGTTAATTAGATCATCTAATCACAAATACATAGGACACACTTTTATTGATTTTTGTAAAAATGACTGGTGCCAAGGGTTGAAACTTAGATCCTATCTTCTTGGAAATAATAATTTATTTTTAAACAATGAGTCTTGAAATTTACTTTGTGAATTTTATCTCATTTTTCCGAGGTTGTATAGAAATTTGAGAAAGTGCACAATTTAGCCATTATCTCTGTCTGCGACGACTGATTAACTGATACATCAGATCTCCTTATTGAAATCATGGGTGCCTTGAAAGTTGTAGCAAATTTAGGTGTCAAGAAATTATAAATTATGGTTCTACCTTTATCTTATAGATGATGATTTATAATGTTGCTAAATATTTAACAAAATAGACGCATGACTTTTTTCATAGACCGACAAGTGTTATATTAAATTAATAGTCAATATCTACAGTCCGCTTGATCGGTTTTCTAGTCAGTCAAGAAAGTCTTTAAAAAAGTTCACTGCTGAGAAGTTCCACAATGGGACGAAACGGCCGTCCAGTGCTTCCAGGTTTTCCTTGGTGTCTAGCTTCAATTGACTCATGCTTTCAACTTTGAAAATGCTAAAATTCTCCACAAAACCCCTTCTGATTATAATCATATGCTCACTGGTGACTGACTTCAAGAGATAACTCTTGGAGTTCTAATGAGAAGCAGTGACCAGTGGAGTTCAAACCACGTTTGTTGTGAGATAGGAACTCACTGAAGACAATTAGTGAAAGGTTGCTAAACTTCGTGAATTGGTTGAAGTTAGACATTGACACCGTTGGATGCCGGCCGTTTCAGTGATCTATCGGTTGTGCTCTGGCGCAAGACTGATAGGTCCTGGGATCGAATTTCGCGGGGCGGGGTCGTGGATGCGCGTTGCTGAGGTGTCCCATAATAGGATGAAACGGCCGTCCAGTGCTTCCAGGTTTTCCTTGGTGGTCTAGCTTCAAATGACTAATGCTTTCAACTATGAAAGTTCAATTTACCGATTTGAATAATAATCAATTCTATTGAATATACCAATGAAAGTGTATTTCATTTATTAAACATTGAATCAAATTCATTCTGAGTCTTTGAAAACAAAATCCCAAATTGAATATGATCGGAACACTTTTTGTTGTTGAAATATTTAACCGTCAAAAAATAACATTAATTTAGAATGGATATTTTTGAACACTCATTTTCTTCTATATCTATCCACCTTTCCTATAAACCTTAAATCCAAATAGACAGTATCACAATGTAAATACAACTTATAAACTTTGAATATAAATATAATCAGTATGGTAAGTTTTACTACTAACCACTATAATCACCACAATTATTAATACCAACACTTATATAGACAAATGATCAGAAAAATTTTGTTCATAACATTGACAGATCAGATAACTATTTAGTACTGTTGACAATCATTACAATTACATTATGGCGCCAATTTCGAAATATTATTTCATTAGTGTTAGATGTGAATGAAATTGTTTTTAAAAACAATAAAAACAGTCATTTTTTTTAGATTGCGTGAAGTCATTTATCACATTCAATGTTTATAATATAAACCCTATTTTACAATCCTTCTAAAGATTTAAACAAGATTTTATCATAATGAATTCAACTAATGAGTAGTAATAGTAGTAGTGTGGTGTGGGTTGCTTACATCCACATAAGTAGTATATGACGATAGTCAGGCAGAGAATGTATTTCACTGGAAGATCGATAAGGAAAGAACGGAAACGGAATGCAATTGGTATAGAAATGCATGAACAATAATAATCGGAGATTATGAACTGATATTTGCAGAAAGAACGGTCAAGATTGAAGCAATTGATTGATAGTTTGTAAATTAACTGTTTACTGTATGGTTGTCAGATTTTAGTGAGATAGTATGTTCTTGTTCACTACATCGGTAGTTGTTGCAGTAGCCGTAGTAGTAATGGTAGTAGAAAAACTCGAAATTCTTTTTTTAAAAATCTGTTGCTTAGTTTGAATGGTGCCTGTTAATTATGATGAATAGATTAAAAGATAAAACTGTGAAATTTGTAAAGATTAACGCTAGTAGAAATGTGACAATAGCATTAATGCAAATAAATTTACTTGACAAAAACACTAAAGAGATTAAAACATGCAGCCATATCTACGCATTTAACTGTCACGATTTTATCACACACATTTGCCCGGCACTTCCACACTACAACAGTCAGTTGCCATAATTTTGCCCCCAAATGCCCTGGTACGGCCGAGAATGGGGAGAGTCCACTCTCCCTCTCCAAATGCTCTCAGATGGACACGCGTATATAGCCTCTGTCAGGGAAGTCCTACTCACTGCCTTCTCGTGGCAGGGGTGTTGTTCACGAAAGTGAGAGGACGAAAATCGAATGTCCGTCGCTTCAACCGGGTTGGTGGACCCTCCGTGTCCACCTAGGGGAGTTGGAAAATCCTGATTCCAAACTAGTGGTGCACATGGGCTCCAGTATCCTGAGGGAACAAATGGCGTCTGAATCAATCGTTGGTCACCGGCTACCATGGGATTGCATCTCCTCACGATGCTCCACTGCTTTATGGATCAGACCTTTAGGTCAAAGGCTTGGGGTGTGGCCCCCTAAGAAAACCATCTGCCTCGGTCTGGGCACCTGGGCAGTATCACAGCCCACACACAAATAAATGAAATGACGAATTCTACTGACAATACTATTCTCGCTCATACTAGAAGCAAGACGATTTACATTATTATTATTATTATTATTATTTATCGTCATCTTTCCACTCCCTTTTATTCCTAATTTGTGTATCCTTACTTTTCAACTTATGCAGCAGCTACGTGTGGCGCATATGTATCTGGTGCCCTTTTGTACCAATATGTATGTGTTTAAATAAATAAATAAGTTGGAACTACATGGACAAAGAAAACGTTTATCAATCATAAAACTACATACACTACATATAGTGATTATACATTAGTGTTAGGAAGACCCGGTTGTATAAAGTTTTCTTAATAAATACTGGTTACGTCGTCTATGGATGACTATAATGACATTTTTCGAATCCATATTTTCGCAATAGCCTTTGCTGATATTTGACTGGTTATTTTCATTTTTATTTTGCTAATTCTGTTGTCCATAGGTCATTGTTGTCGTGAATATCAAGTTTTCTTAACTTTTTTCTTGTCATCCGACGCATTTAGGATTATTGTAGAAATGATGTTTCAGTCTTCCAGTCTATCAAGTTTGCATAGAGCCAGTTTCTTATTAAAATAATACCTCAATCGCTTTTAATTAAGAATAGCCAGAGGCGATCATAAATCTAAACACTTAGTTAGTAGCTTGTATCTCATTTGGTTATAATAATGTCAATAGAAAACCACTGCTAGTCCGCAACCGTGTATACCTATTCATGCTTAGAAAATAAAGTCACTCTAGATTTGTAAGTAGTGTAAAAAACAATAAAACGTTGGTGAATAAGTTAACGGTTCTAAATACTTTTGGATGATAAACTATGGTGTAATAGAACTTAGAACGCGTAGCAATGTTAATTGGAATTTAGAACTTTAATTTTATACTCTACAATTTAGAATGTTCTGGCTGCATTGTGTTCTCTGACATGAATGATTTAGTCATAAACGTTAAATTGTATTTCTAGACGATAAACGCTTCATAAATAAACAATTGGATTCAGAAAACATATATAAAACATCCTTATTTTGAGCTACAGAATTCCAGTCTAAACAATTTTAGACCTGGAGAAATGCTTCATCATTTTCCAGTTCCTAAACCGTTTTGATTAGTTAAAAAAGTTGACTTATTTTGAGCATTACTGTTACAAACAAGAAGATATTGTTAAAACTGAATGTAGAACTCTTTAAAACTTTATTAAACCCTATCTGTGTATGATTTGTAAAAGAAAACAGCCTCATCAGCTGTTGAATTATATGTTTAATGGTTAGATATTTTACAAGTCAATAGAAAAATCATAAAGAAAGAAAGGATATGACATTAATTTTACTTGAACTAATCCAAAATAAAACGATTGATAGTGGTATTCTCACATAAATAGTTCTACTAAGTCTATATAAACTATTTTCGAGTCCCGTATGCGGGATCGTGCATGCGCATTGCTAAGGAGTCTTATATTGGGACGAAACAGCCGTCCAACGCTTTCAGGTTTTCAATGGTGGTCAAACTTACATCAACTCATGAATTCAACTATTCAAATCTGATTGTCTTAAAAAACATTTTGTTATTCACATTCTAGATACTAAGTTGGATTAAGACCCTCTATACTATCACTACTATGATATAATAATGATAAACAAAGAAATCAAGTAAAGTTAACGTATCTAAGTGAGGAATAAAGATTCCATTTTCACTTAACATTTCTATAGTCAAGTGTATAATTTAATCATATCTTATTCACCTATTTTCATTTCAATCATTCATTGCATATTAAAATTTGTTTATATAAGGAAAAAAAACATGATTAGGGATTACGACATTCAGAAGGATGTTTATATTATGTTCTATAAGTGGGCAATTCATTATACTCTTTCTTCATGTTCTAATTAATGTACAAAGGTGCATCTTTAAAGAAGGAAAAAAACCGCGTTATTTTCAATACGAAATGACGGAACAGAAAAGTATGGTATTGAAAAAAAGGTTTAAAACAAATGTTTATAACAAATAACTAATCTACGTATATTGTAATGTGAATTTATTATTATAAATAGTATTACAATAACAGTCAGTCAGTAACGGAATAAATAGTAGACTGTTAAATTGACAAATCATAGTCTGGTGATTGATAAATGGTTGAAAGTGTATTTTTATATTTTTTTCTTTATCATTTATTTGTCTATATTTTATTCTAAAATTTTTAGGCCCAAGTTACAACACGATTGAGCTGTTGATCGTTCATCTTATCATATTTAAGTGAAAATGAAGTGAGATATCGTATGTACTACTGATGGCGACAGTTATAAGTAGTATATATCATGAATCGAAAGTGATATTACTGAAGGTAGAAGATCGAAGAAAAGAGAACGAAAACAAAGAGTGTTCGGTGTGAAAATGAAGGGACAATGAATTCTCGGACAATTGATCGACATTTTGCAAATGAAGTATTTACTATTTGGTTCTCAGATTTTACTAAGAGATTCTGTAATTTGTGTTCAAACCACATTTGGTTGTCCCTACTTGTGTTCTCGTTCACTACAGGATGCTAGGATTTTCATATATTTTTCAAGGTACTGAATAAAGTTTAGAGATATACTTAGTAATTTATTGACTAGAAATCCAATCACAGTGATGTTGTCTAGAAAGACAATGAAAGCTTCATGATTATACTACCTAGTTCACGGAACGTGATTCCTTCAAGAAGATGACTAATTTCCATGAATCTTTCTCGAATGTATAATCCGTTTCTCATTTCAATCTCAGTTGTTACTAATTAATTCACAAAGTTAACAGTAATACAGTGCATTCATATTTACATTGGAATCACTCATTGGGAAATCTTTATTTTTTGTTTAGTTACGACCTACTTCACTGTCACAATATATTGATAAACTTAAACTCATTGAAATTTAGTATACTTTAAAATGATAAATCTTGACTCGTTTTTGAAAGCCGGAGTACGGATCAGAATGGGGAGAATGCGCTCAGCGTCTTTTGATTTTGTTGAACTACCTTGTGAAGTAAACTTTCATCAAAATCTGAGGGTTTGAGTACTTAATAAAATTAACGGTTTCGTCATCAACATTAAGGTAATATCCCAATTCATTAATTGTCTAGCATTCACATAATCCAGTGAATCAGAGTAATAACTACATACGATAATATTAAATACATAAATTTCCGCCCTGAATGCAGTTATTACTAGTAGATGAAATAAGTTAAGCAAATCATGAAACCAACTGTAGCTTCTACGAATTACTGAAGAGCTAAAAATCAAGGTAATAAATACAAGTTGAAAGATTATTGTGATTTTTTAAGTAGATTAATGAATTATAAGCAGAGATCATGGTGGTTAGCAGTGGAATCCAGGACGCGCGTTATTTCCTATTTGGGATTTGTCAGCTGGATGTACCTGCATCCCAGAATTGATGTTCGCTCCGGGACTCGAATGAATGAGTGTTGTTATGGATGAGATTAGGAGTTGATAAAGTATGGTCATATAATGACATTGATAGAATAAAGGAAGGTATTACATTTTACTGGAAGGTGTTGCAATGTAATGATTAAGGAAGTTCGTGAAAAGAAGATACATAAGTAGAGCTGCCGCAATGGAACTGATTGTATAATCCGATTCTGAATACATAGATCTGTTTTTGCGTTGTACATAATTAATACTTCCTTATGGCAGGAAAAATGTAAGCATTTAATTCTTGGTAGACTAGGTTTTATGTTATAAGTTAAACGCTAATTCTGATACTAAATGGCTGTGATCAATACGTAAAAAAAATAGATGATTATGCAGTTGTGCACCATTCTACACTGAGTAATTTCAAGATTCATTGTCTAACTCACAGGAAAATGTTTCTCAGAATCTGTACCTATCTGATGTGGTGGTCAATGAAAAACACTAAAGCCCAATTTTTGTACTAATTGATACTCATCAGCTAGATGTGCCTTTAAACTTAAGGATACCGGTGCTCTTTGGCAGATTCGATCCCATTTCACTCAACTCCACAGTCAGAGACCTTGCTACATAGCTGTTCGGAAAAGCACAACTTTCGTCATCACTTAGTGATCAATCAATTGCAAATCTACCTATCATTACGACAGCAAGTGAACAAGTATTTCAATAAATAAGAAACGTAGTTTCAATTTGTAATATTGAAATCGGCGTTATAGTATTCGTTAATATCTCCTAATAGGACTCAGATACTCGTATTGCTTAGTATTCTTCAGACACTACTTCACTCGACTAGTCTCCAAATTGGAACACAGTTGGACAGAAATGAAATTATATTCCAAATAAACTAAGGTGAATGGGAATGAGATTTACGATACGAAAAGCGCTGGTATACTAATGATTTTACACAAGAAGATTCTAGGGTCTTCTCCAGCTATCCACTAGCGCTCATCAGCTAAAAAATGACCAATCAGCGTGCTCCAACACAAATCAGCTTTAATCCAATCTATATCCCACTAACAGTAACCATCTTTCATAAATAAATTTCTGTTTCTGAACTCTCAGAAATTTGTACCGGAGGACAGGCAGAGAGATATGTCCTCGTTACTACATCATTTGTTTATCAATGCCTTACTTGTAAATTATTGGTTTTAATATTTTAAGTGGATGTCACACAATTCTTATCTTACCACAGTGATCTACCTGATACCAATCGCAAAGTAACTACAACTGACAACTGTAACTGATGAAATTTAGGCGAATAGTTCAAATAGTAAAATCGGTAAGATTTGAACCCGGGCTACGTCCTAAAAATATTTCTCATCATACAAGTAATACTACTTAAATATTTGTAAATAGAAGTAAACATCTGTTTTTTTACTACTTAACATTCAGCAGGCAATCAATGTTAGCTTTCCGTTCGTTCGGTTAATGTAACAATTTTAGCGTTTAAAAATCTGTATTCTTATAAAGAGTATGTTTGATTCAAACCAAATTAGCTAATAATCCCTCAACAACAAAAAACTTTACGTTCACATATTGAAATACATATACTACTGACCGTTATCAATAAGTGATATCAATCTTCCTAGTTCGATGACTTTCAGCTTACCTATTAACTAAATGGTGAAAATTCTTCGGTATAGTCATGGTTCACTTACTTTAATTATAAAAGTTACATGCTTCATTGAATTATGTTGAGGTCGTTTATTATGCCAATAAAAAACAAGTCATAGAAGAATATACATAATGCTGATTAAAAACTTATCGATTATAAATCTAAGGACAGAATGTTTACTGATTAATTAAATAATTAATGATAAAACATTTGACACCCAAAAACTGACTATCTCAGGTCATGTAATTAGTTCAGTTGTCAAGTACAGATTGACTTCGAAACACGAATATAAATGTTTGAAGGCTAACAATACAACCCACTAACAAGAAAACAAAATAGATGAAGTGATATTCAGATCCTGAACTTGGAGACTGAAAATCGACCCCATAGTCTTTGAATAAGTGGGTTATCACATAACTGTCTTTAAGAGTTGATCCTTTTTATATGATACGATATAATGTACTGACTGGTTAGGTTCATTTGTTCTTTTTTATTTTTATGAGTCTACACTTTCATTTCCATAAGTGTATATTAACTGCTCTGTTAATGACATAGTCATTATATATGGGGTCCATCAACGATTTTTTGAAAATGTTTAAAGCATAACTAGTTTAATAAAAAAAACAAAGTTTCCATTCGAAATTATCAATGGAAAGTAAATTTGTGAAATCGTCGCGCACATAAACCTAACTGACTAATTATATACCATACATAGCATCAACAATGAGAAGATTCCAACCCTCACAAATAAAACGAAATTCATATTCGTTACACC
>NC_031495.1:11631438-11644018 GCF_000237925.1 Schistosoma mansoni
ATTCACAAGCAGAGATGGATAGTGGCTAGCCGTTGGATCCAGGACGCGCGTTTCGTCCATGCTTGTGAATTAAGGTATATCGAGGCAATACGCACAGTATACACATATACCAATTAGAGATTGACCAGTTGCAGTCCTAACACATCGATGGGAAGATTCAAACAAACTATACCAAATGAATTTAAACTTCACCCCATCGCACAAGCAAGTGGCTATCAGGACTCAGTGGCCGAGTTGGTAACGCGATGGCGTTTGAAGTGAGGGTACTGGGTTCGACTCCCAGAGTGAACATCAACTCTGAGATGCAGGTACATCCAGCTGACGAGTCCCAAATAGGACGAAACGCGAGTCCTAGATTCCACTGCTAGCCACTATCCATCTCTGCTTAATAATGTTACAGATTTTAGATAAGTAATTAACCTTCTAAAGTCTTTCTAATGACTTTTCTGCCTGTAAATCAAAAAAGCAACGTTATGTAAATTTGTTCAAATAGCAATAGAATAGCTATCTTCTTGAATCCTTAAAAAGATACGAACAGCTTTTTAGGTGGTCCCACATAGTTCCTGGCTAGTATTAGAGAGTTAAAGTTATGGATTTATAGTCACAGTTATAATAACATATGATTATCTTCCTCATCATTTTAAATGTACTGCTCTGTGTAATACATAAAATAAAAGTGATCGTTTTTATTTCAGTTATGATTATCTTACCCCTATTATATAATTTTACCATAACAACCCTATATTATTTGAAATGGTAAATGATACTTTCAACTATCATTTGAAATAGAAACACAGATGTGACTTAATACAATCAACAAGTTAAAAAAAAAATAGGAAAAGCAGATGAATTCAATACATAACTACTTCGAATATTTCTTACTAGGCAGAGATTAAGTTACATACACAAAGACACATTTGAATGTGAACATATTTACATACATACATAAGACCAGGTATAGATTTGAGAAAGTTGTAAAGAAATTTTCAGACACCTTTTTCATTCCTGTTCATTTAAGAGAAAAAAAATAATGAGACACCCTAGAAAAACATTGACATATACAAGGAGAATGTGAGTCACAGGTTTCTTTGTACTATGACAATGGTATTGATTAAAAGTAAATTGTGAAAGTGTCACAAGTATTTGTTATTTTAATTATTCACACATACTTGGTTATGTTATAGTAATACTACTACTACTAATAATAATAATGATAATAATAATAATAATTGCATTCACATTCCATTCTTGGCAATAACATTGACATTGATAGAATGGGACTGAGTACGTTTTTTCCTTTGGATTGTATGTTACACGTTCTCTAACTTCTGTACTTTACTACATTTAGTGTAGGGTGTAGTTATTGTGCATAAATGAAAAACATATGAAGCGGAAAAAACAAAACCGTTTCTAAATAAACTTCTGATGAATGACTTTCATGTAGATGAAAACCTTTTATGACACTTGATAAGAATCTCTACAAAAATTTTATGAAAAAGTCTGTCTATTATTTGAAACAATGTTTCAAATGTCGTAACAAAGAAGACGATATACGTTCAACTTGATCGTTTGACAATTTAGACAAAAAAGATACATTGAAGTATAAAACCTATGTACTATTTTATGCAATGACTTGTGGTCAGATTTATTTGTGAAGAATGATTAACACATACTACTACATATGAGTGATAACTATCCATAGTAGACTGGCTTCCGAAAGGGCTCGACTCACTTTAAATCCAGGACATCGAATTGATCTATATTTTGCCAACCATGTTAAACAACAAACGACTGTTAAATTTTATTTCTCAGTCATTACAGTTCTAATATTTATTCACGAGGGGATTATGTATTTTAGCAGGGTCATCTTATCTGACCTCTCATATTGTATCATCTGATAAGTGAACCATTTATTCAATTCTGTTCACAACTATGATATTTCAGTGAAAATATACATCTAAGGTGATATAATTTTAAATGGTATGATGTTTATATTATCTACAGGAAACAGAGTTATGAAATACATCTTGATAAAGTAAGAAAATGCTCCAGAAGAATAATCTATGTATCTTAATTTTCATCTTGTTTATAAAGCTAGAAAATTCATCAAACATAGATGATGCAAGTTTCATTTAACGGGAAGATTAAGTCACTTTTATGAGCCTTCAAAATGTAATATATGTAGACTATATAACTCTAGTTAGCATCTATACATAAAGTTAAATACAATAAAGATAGTTGAATGCGGAAAATGTTCTATATACTCAGCCATTTTTGGTAACTCCGTTGACTGAAGAAGTGTCAACGTCCACAAAACGTGACACTGGTTGCTATCCCATAGTATATTTGTAACCATGGTTACTATTATATTTGGATTTAATTTATATTTACACTTATCTCCAGAACATTAAAAGTGAATAACCAACTTTTGAATAATAAACAATGAATTTGATGACATGTATTTATGTAATCGAATTATGATAAATACTATCCACTATAGATATATAATTTATATATTCTTAATTTGAGAATTCACACAAATTTATTCATTTACTAACAATTCTCACATAATAAAAAGTTACTGATCTTAAGGTTACCATCATGGCACAGAACAAGGCAAATATATTTAGGAATTATACGAATAATTTTTTTTAAGTCAATTTTTTTTTCTCTAAGATTCATTTCTTGAACCATCCATTACGAGGTTAACATGAAAAACAAAGTAGACGTTTCAAGGTAGTCAACAGGAAGTACTGGACATAGGTTCTGTGCTAGTCGGGGCTCCTCAGCAAGGGTATCTGGAATTTTGAGGGTACTGATGCTTGGTGAAGAATATGATATCATATCACTAAGGTCCATAGCCTGAAGTATTATCACTGATCTATTTGGACTGAGAGTAACATGTATGATTGTGATGCTTACAATTCATTGACTATTGAGTGGTGATCAGTGTCATGTTTGTTTAGTCCTTTAGGTTCTGATCGATTCGAAAATGATCAGCGTTGAAAGGACTAGACAGACACCACTCAGTGGTCAATAAATCATAAAGTACAAGTTCTTACAATCGGTGTACCTCAAACAAATTTGGAATTCAGTAAGACTGTAGTGAACAGAACAGTGGTTGGGGACAATCGAATGTATATGAGCACAAATTACAGACTATCTCACTAAATTCTGATAACCATACAGCAAACAGTTAATTTGCAAATTAACAATCAATTGTCTCAATCTTCACTGTTCCTTCTGTAAATATCAGTTCATCTTCTCTAATTCCAGTGTTCATACATTTTCCTACCAATTGCGCTTCATTTCAGTTCCTTCCTTATCGGTCTTCTGCTAAAATACATTCTATGTCTGACCATCACCATATACTACTTATATGAATATAAGTAGACCACACTACAAGACCATACTGTCATCGAAATTATTTTCATCCAACTATTATAATCCCTACACCTTTTGAATAATTTTAATATTTGAACTGTTGATAAAATCTCTTGAAAGTTAAAAATATGTAACATTCAAGTGTTCAGTTTCATTTCACAAATCATAAAGACTACAATTTATGAGGTTCGATATAGTCAAATTAATACAACAATGAGTAAAATAGGAGTGGTAAAACATAATCGAGTTTTCATACTGGTTAAAAAAAAGTTTATGTTATCTCTATCCATGAAGTACATTTTGGGAAGATACTTTAGAAGTGTAATAATCTACACCCTATAATCAGTATATTTTAATTTAGTGAGGAGATTTCTAATAACCTCGTCTATTATATCACACCGTTTTATGATATAGGGACGCTATTACGTTTTTTTTTGATAAAACAATGTAGTCACTGAATTAGATTTCTCGGATCCTTTTTTATCAGATCAAATACAATTATATTCAAGAACTTCTCTGTAATTTGACAAGCTTCTTTAGAGCTAATAGAATCAAGACATTGAGCGATTTATTATAGTCATGAAAATGTTTAGTTATAAAACAAAAACAATGATAAGCGAGAAGATTACTGTCGTATAGTAGTTTTGATATGAATAATTAACCTTTACAAGTTGAATTATTCATTTATAGTAAAAGAAAATGGTCAGTAGTTGAGTAAGAGCTGTATGTTAGAACTATAAATCTTTAGGGTTTTCGTCGCCAAATGACATTAGCTATAATGCAAAAAGTCATTAGGATTGGGAATTAAGAGTTAGGATTACGAGATAAGGTTACGGTTTTCATTCAGAACTAAAATGCACTATGATTTAATGAAGCTTTGTCAACTTTTGTTTACAAATTTAAAGTTAAGGATTAGATTTTGAGTTACAAGATAGTGTAGGAGAGTATTATTTAACTATAAATCATCCTTGACAATGTATTGCATCGCATTAAATACTCTAATAAACAGATTGTTTCAGGAGCTGATATTTCTCACAGTTTAGCCCAAGGACTATGCCATATTCATTGTGCAGTCGCGTAATAGATATGTTTTTTTATCAACTTCAAGGATTTTAGGGGCTACATATTACCGATTTTCACTGAAATCACAATAACTCACTACTTTAATTGCTCTTTATATTTCGTGTAAAATTCTTTGAGGTGCTATCTTAATTTTAATTCGTTTGCTTGAGGCCTTCAGTAAGGTATACTTTTAAACCGACTGATAATCATGATGTATCAAATCGGTTTTCTTGACAGGATAGTTATTACTTTTGACCTATAAAAATATAAAAATAGTTGTATACATGCTGTGAAAATATTTAAAGTGGGTTCTGTTCACTTTTCGATAGCCAAGCCTATATCAAATCTTGAATTTGTACTATACCTTACACTGACTATGTCTTAGTTACTTGGTTAAATGAGTGTTGCAAGCTTAAACGTTAACAATAGTTGATGTCTCAATGTAATTCTACTCGAAAAATCATCATGATTAAATCTAAACGGTTGGAAACCAATAATATAGGGCATCCGTTACAAAATCTGTTACTAAAATGATAATAGTACATTTTTTTAAAAGCATGCATCAAAACAATTCACTGATTCTTATCAAAAATAGAAATTAAGACAGATTAGTCATGCTTTTGGTTTGAATTTAAACGTCATACCTACTACCATGTTAACGGGGTTCGTTCAAGAGAAGGACAAAACTGATATTTAGTAAATTTGGATAGGAACCAGTAGTGAAATCTAGGAAATCAGTTTCGTACTATTTGGGATTCGTTAGTTGAATGCATTTGTAGTGCTTAACATTAACAATGGAAAGACGCAATCCCTTTCGAATAATGAATAAAAAACCGAAATTTATTTTCATTATCAATATTACTAGAAGTACAAAACAATCTTCTTCAAACTGTATATATTTTAGTAGGAATAATTGGATACTTTCGTGTTGTAGCAGCAGTAAATATGGTTCCAAACATTTCACAGTCCTACCTATGAAGTGGCAAATAATGCTAATCAAATACATATTTCTATCATCTCACTAGAATTTATTACTTCATTTACCTAAGAACTACATAAATGGTAGGTATGATAGTTACTGAGATGAAATGCAGAAAGACTTATAATCATTTTCAGTGAACCCCTTCTGATAATTAATATAATCATATGCTCACTAGTGACTTCGAGAAGTATATCTAGGAGCTCTAGTGAGAAGCAGTGACCAGTGGAGTTCAAAACCACGTCTGTTGTGAGATAGGAACTCACTGAAGACAATTGGTGAATGGTTGCTCAACTTCGTGGATCAGTTGAAGTTAGACATTAACACCGTTGGATGCCAGCTCAGTAGTCTATCGGTTAAGGGCTTCGGCTTGAGACTGGTAGGTCCTGGGTTCGAGTCTCGCTCGTGAGAGCGGGTTCGTAGATGCGCGCTGCCGAGGAGTCCCATAATAGGACGAAACGGCCGTCCAGTGTTTCCAGGTTTTCCATGGTGGTCTAGCTTCAATTGACTCATATCATAATATGCTTTGTTTTGTGAAAAATGAATAAACTGACAATATAGTAGGTTTTCTCGATAAACCATTTAATAACATTTGGATGAATTTCAAATATTAAATCCGAAGTTTCTGGAGCCCTCCAGAATTCCTCAAATAAACTTCGAGAAGCCGAGAAAGGATTGAAAACATTCCGTTTGATCAGCATCCCATGGAAACTTCTCGAAAACTTACGGGTTATGTGTCATAGTGGATGGATAAATACCTATTTTGTTAACGAATTCAATGTTTTCACCCATTACCTTATGTATATCCTTTATTCTGTACAAAGAATAATCTTGAAACTAAAAATTCTGTTCATTCTTTCCATTTACTAACTTCCATACCGCTCTCATATTAGGAGAATCTGTAAGCTGATAGTACGTCATGCATTCATGCACCTGACATATTATAATGCCTTTTATATAGGTTATTTGTATCTAGTAGAATAGAAAATAACATATACCTTTAAGATTTAGTTTTCTCAATGTTACAATTGATGAGAATGAACTTGAGAAACATTAAATTTAGTGGTCTATTTTTTGTGAATTGCATGAACTACGATAAACAGTCAAAAGAAGGGGTTGACAAATTATGCTTTTTCCATTTGTTCAGTATTTATTGAGAAGTGTTATGCCCACAGACGGTTTCAAAAGAAAAAAATGTATAAGCTTGTTATACTCTTTCTTGATATTATTCCTTTTAATGATGTGGAATTTGTGCAGCACATTTTCATGAGACTTTAAACATTGTGATATTAAATATAAATCAATATTTTATTCCTATTTTACTTCAAACAATTGAAGTGATTGGTGGCTTAATGATCATGATGTTAGACTTTCAGCCTCTAAGTCGCAAATTAGAAACCTGTTTCACCTACTTAAGTTTAAACACTCGACTAGTATTGCTCGACCTCAAGGCCAAGTATTGCAATTAACGATCATCATAATCTAATTAGTTAATAGTGATCAGAGTTTGTGATCTGGACCCACGTCATTCAGTAGTATATTACATTAGCCGGACAATGTGGTAGACCGGAAGGACCAATCAAATAGCTACAGAAATTAGGAGATAAAACTTGGCAGTTCTTGGAATAAGCAAAACCCATTGGACCAAAGCTGGGCAGAAAAGAAGATGGTCGGGAGAGATGCGGTTGTAATCTGGTCACTAAGAAAATGCTTCGCACACTCAGGGGGTTGCTCTGATGCTGTCCAAAGAAACACGAAAAGCACATACAGGATGGGAATCTCACAGATCCATAATCATCAAGGCGTCTTTTAAGTCAAAGGATGGAATAACAATGAATGTTACTCAATATTATGCACCCACCAATGATAGCAACGAAGAAGATAAGGATCATTTTTACAAGAGGCTATAGTAGATCACAGAAAGGTGCCCAGGAAAGGACTTGATCATCTTGTTGGAAGACCTAAACGACAAGGTTGGAATGAGCAACATCGCGTATGAACACACCATGAGACGACATGAACTGGCTGAGAGAAGGGGATGGCAATTGTGAGAGATTTGAAAACTTATATACATTATATGTGCACTATATTCCCACACAAACACATAAACAAGGCTATACAGGTCCCATCGGATTACATCACGGAGGACCAGATAAATCATATATTCATCATTAGAATTTCAAAAGGACAATGGAAGACGTGAGAACCAGAATAGGATCTGACGCAGCTTCAGATCACCACCTAATTGTTGCCAAGATAGAACTGAAGCTAAAGAAGCATCGGACAACTAGGAAAACAGAATTTTAAAAAGTCTAATACAACCCTCCTTCCAGGAAATGACAAACTCAACGAATTCATGATAACTTTGAACCACAGGTTCCAAGCCTTACATGGTTTACTAAAAGAAAAGGAAACTTCTGTGGAGGACAACTGGAAAGGAATCAAAGAAACATTAACTTCAACGTGTCAGGAAGTGTTGAGCCGCAAGATGCATCGTCATAGGAAATGAATCTCTATCGAAACCCTGGACAAGATTTAAGAAAGGAAGAAGACGACCAATAAAAAAGAGTTGAACAAGAGCGAAAATGTCAAAACACAAGCTGAATACATGGAAGCAAACAAGCCGGTAAAGAAGAGCATTAGAGCTGACAGGCGGAAATACGTAGAAGACCTAGCAGCGACAGTGGAAAATACTTGCAAGAGAACTATATGGCACAGCGAAGAAACTGGCACGGAAATATGGTGAACCAGAGAGATTAGTCAAGGATACAGAAGGTAAGACATTAATGAGATTCAAGAACAGAGAAATAGATGGGTAAAACACTTTGAAGAACTCTTGAATAGACCAGCTCCATTGAATCCACAGGACATCGAAGCACCACACAGACCTTCCTATAGCTGTCACAACACCAGCGATCGAAGGAATTAGAGAGTCCATTGGACAGTTCATGAGTAAGATAGTAGCAGTGTAGTGAACAGAACACTGATTGGGGGTAATCGGACGTATTTAAGCAAAGACTACAGACTATATCAATAAATTCTGATTACCAAACAATGAACAGTCAATTTGCAAATTAACAACCAATTGTTTCAATCTTCACTGTTTCTTCTCTTATTCCATTGCTCATGCATTTTCCAGACGTTTGCGTTTCATTTCAGTTCTTTCCTCATCGGTCTTCTGTCAAAATACATTCTATGTCTGACCCACACCATATACTACTTATATGGATATAAGTAGACCACACCACAGACTAGCCAACATATCAGATGAAGAACCTAAGTCAGACATAGAAGTAACTGCTAAGATACCCCACATTCTATTCAAGAAGATTTGGGAAGAAGAACAAGTGCCCACGGATTGGAAAGAAGGATACTTCATCAAGATACCAAAGGAGATTTCATGAAGTGAGAGAAATAACTGATAAGATCGCCAACATCATTTAGAATTCATACGACGGACTACACTGCAGGGTCGTTCATGGAGGACAACTGACAGACTCATTCCAAGTGAGGACAGTGTCAGACAACTTCCATCCAACCAAACAATCTGGACTTCGCAGACGATTCAGCTCCTATATCCCATACACACCAACAAATGCATCAGTAGGCCTCAACACACACAAAGAAAAAGCATCATTCTGAAATACAACACGGAAAACAGTAACCAAATCACAGTTGATGGATGGGTTCCGGAAGATGTGGAAACGCTCACATGCCTGGACAGCATCATCGATGAACAAGGATGATCTGGTGCTAATGCAAACGCAAACAGTGGCAAAGGAAGGACAACATTCCTACAATTGAAGAATATATAGAACTAAAAACAACTGTCAAGTCACAATCTTCAACACCAACGTCAAAACAGTTCAACTGTACACAGCTGAAACTTTGAGAACTACTACATCCATCATCAAACAAGAACAAGTATTTATAAACAATTCTCTACATAAGACGCTTAATGTTCGTTGACCAAATACCATCAGAAACAACCTGCCCTGGGTGAGAACAAAACATCTTCCGAATGAGGAGGAAATTAGGAAGAGGCGCTTCAAGTGGATGGGACCACATTTTGAGGAAATCACCAAACTGCATCACGAAGCAAACACTATCTTGGAATTCTGAGGAGAAGCAGAAAACAGGAAGACCAAGGAACACATTGCATAAAAAATTGGAAGCAGACATGAAAAGAATGAGTAGGAACTGGAAGGGATTGTTTAGGACAGAGTTGGATGGAGAATGCTGATGAGTGGTGAATGTTCCTCCACGACGGGTAACAGGTGTTAGTAAGTGCAAGTAAGATATCACATTAGGTTTTATGTATTTGTAATTATCTTTAAACCGTGAATGACTCTAGAACTTTCTGTAACTTTGGATTCTGTCATATCAATACAGTTTTCATTATTATAACTACTAGTATCAGTTTATCTTAATTTTTTTGTTTTGGGTCAAGGGTCAAATTTATTTAATGTGTGAAGAAACTAATAGAATCAGATAAAAGGTTAGATAACAAAAAAACTGAATCGAGTCGAATGACAATAGGAATAATGATGATGACTCAGTCGCTCTCATATGGACTCATATATGCCATTGTTCTGGACAATTTGCAATGACCTTGCCCTTTTGAAGACAGTTTGAAGGAAAAGTCAATGATAAAAAGCAGAAAAAAATGTGCAAGTAAAGAAAATTTAAGACATTAAAGATGTGCGAGAAAATTTATCTATACATGAGAAAATAATTGGTCTGATTGTAAAGATGTACGTAAAGGTCATTGGGCCAATTAATGATTGAAGTGTACTCTTTAAATTATGTACTTAATTGCATTGATATGATATAGATTTTTAAAATGTGCCAGTTGCAACATACTATCAGTATTTAGCTTGACTTTACGAAAATGATTCTGGAAGAAATAAAAAGATATTTGCACACCCAGTTTTCGATTACAGTCCTGTTCAGAGTTTTCAGCATCGAATTGAGAAGGGTAGATTTTGGACCTATTTTCCTTATTAATTAAAGGCCCAAACTAGGATGAAATAAATATCCAATAATCGCAAGTCCTCACTATTTGTCTGATGGCTAGGAGTATTCATATAAAAAAAAGAAATATTTTAAATAAGCTATATTAACTGCAGACTTAGGCAACAATCGTGTGCTCACGTTAATTACCAATTTCTTAGCATTGGAAACATTGACCAATAAATGAGGTTCAGAACCTACAACAAGATCATGAACCGATCAATAACAGATCACCATTGAAAACCTAGCAGCACTGGACGGTCATTTCGTCACTTTTTTATAAACTCCAAACTTAATTATTATTGGGAACAGACTTACAATGAAGAAGGGACTAATGAATAATGGAAGAAATCATGTAACTCGAACATAAGGTCAGTGACTGGCGGATTCAGGGTTTAGTAAAAATCACTTATTGGAAATCCTAAGTTAAATGACAATGATTATTTATTACCAACTATCTACTTTCAACTGATGGTCTATGTATTTCTTGTTTATTCTAATATTACTTTTCCATTTCTATGAAAAATTTCTCCTTATGTTACTGTGGTGATTTATTTTAAGCCCATTTGATATTGTGAAAGGTTTCATGTTGATAAATGTACTTGGTTTATTGGCCAAATGCATGAACTAAATAGGATATTGTTAGCAATGAGTAAATATATAACTTAATGAAATAGGTATATTTGTTGATCCTAGCAGTTTGATTTTATGATTGTTTGCGTACATTAGGTTACTGATTAATTGGTATCAAACATGCCCAGTTCAGTTTATTCAAAGTTGACTGGTGATCAGATAATTCTAATGTATATAGCTCAGTGTATTTAGACATAGTTGTTCATCTATTTTTGATAAATAATTGACTTTCATTTATCTTCATGCTTTCTTCATCGTTTTGTGCGAAACACTGTTTCCTGTAGCAAATACCAGTTTTCCGAGGTTACAACAGATTCAGAGATTAAATGAGTGATATTTTTTTTAGTTATCTAATTAACGATATCGTATTGGAATGCTTGGCATTCAATGGTAGTCAAAGAAAGATTTATTTGGTATTAATTAGACGATTTCATTGTAGGCCTATGATTAAACCCCGTATACAATCATATTTATTACGAAGCCTGTAACAGCGGACTAACCTAACCTTTTTACAGATAATCAGTACTTGAATTCAAACCTTAAGAGTAGGTTGGATTGCTTCAAATTATATTTTGTCTTATTTCAGAATATAAGTTAACAATTAGCATGGAGTGTATTTTCATCACCTAGATGTCGGTCTCGGTTAGTAATTTTTTTTCACCAAACAATTCCATTGATATTTGATTTCAGTACTGTTTAGCTTATACTTGGCAACGATTAGCTATAGAATGATGAAGTACAATATCTCTTATCAAGTTTTAGTCAGCTTTATAGAGTATATACCAGTGTTTTAGTGTTTGACTGCAAGCTAAACGCAACATATTGAGAATAGGAAAGAAGAATAAAAGTCTACTTGGAACTAAAACCATTAGATTATGTAGGTCTTAATGGATATGAAAATCTTTCTTAGAGATAAATGAATTCTAAAGGGATATATAGAAGGAAAATGGTCATAATCAACCACTAACTTATTGTCTATCATATTATATGATCAACATTTACATTGATATTTACGATATTAGACATTATTTACATAAATACTGAATTAGAATTGGTCTACTTACTTACTTACGCCTGTTACCCCTCGCGGAGGAGCATAGGCTGCCCACCAGCACTCTCCACTCAACCCTAGATGAGATGGCTCAATAATTATTCATGATTAATGGAGTTATTAGCAACAAGTGTTTATGATTTAATGAATTTTAACATTCGTCATATTGTTATTTATTTACTTTACATTCAAAGTACGAAAATGTGTGGTTTGGATAAATAAATAAACAACAGATGGTACTTTTATAGTCTTCCTGTATAACAGATTGATATTTTGGTGACATATTGTAAACATAACTGAATACATGTAATAATACATAAAACGTCAATTTTGAAGTTAAATTATTAATGGATTTAGAGTAATTTGTAATTTAATTTAAACTAATGAGTTATTTTATCAGGAGGGGGTTTTGAGGAGATCTTAGTAATTTTTTTATATAGTTGAGGCTATGAGTCAAT
>NC_031495.1:11644218-11645226 GCF_000237925.1 Schistosoma mansoni
AGTGACAGGGATGATCTGGTGCTAATGCAAACGCAAACAGTGGCAAAGGAAGGACAACATTCCTACAATTGAAGAATATATAGAACTAAAAACAACTGTCAAGTCACAATCTTCATGAGTAAGATAGTAGCAGTGTAGTGAACAGAACACTGATTGGGGGTAATCGGACGTATTTAAGCAAAGACTACAGACTATATCAATAAATTCTGATTACCAAACAATGAACAGTCAATTTGCAAATTAACAACCAATTGTTTCAATCTTCACTGTTTCTTCTCTTATTCCATTGCTCATGCATTTTCCAGACGTTTGCGTTTCATTTCAGTTCTTTCCTCATCGGTCTTCTGTCAAAATACATTCTATGTCTGACCCACACCATATACTACTTATATGGATATAAGTAGACCACACCACAGACTAGCCAACATATCAGATGAAGAACCTAAGTCAGACATAGAAGTAACTGCTAAGATACCCCACATTCTATTCAAGAAGATTTGGGAAGAAGAACAAGTGCCCACGGATTGGAAAGAAGGATACTTCATCAAGATACCAAAGGAGATTTCATGAAGTGAGAGAAATAACTGATAAGATCGCCAACATCATTTAGAATTCATACGACGGACTACACTGCAGGGTCGTTCATGGAGGACAACTGACAGACTCATTCCAAGTGAGGACAGTGTCAGACAACTTCCATCCAACCAAACAATCTGGACTTCGCAGACGATTCAGCTCCTATATCCCATACACACCAACAAATGCATCAGTAGGCCTCAACACACACAAAGAAAAAGCATCATTCTGAAATACAACACGGAAAACAGTAACCAAATCACAGTTGATGGATGGGTTCCGGAAGATGTGGAAACGCTCACATGCCTGGACAGCATCATCGATGAACAAGGATGATCTGGTGCTAATGCAAACGCAAACAGTGGCAAAGGAAGGACAACATTCCTACAATTGAAGAATATATAGAACTAAAAACAACTGTCAAGTCACAAT
>NC_031495.1:11645426-11673750 GCF_000237925.1 Schistosoma mansoni
GTTAAATTATTAATGGATTTAGAGTAATTTGTAATTTAATTTAAACTAATGAGTTATTTTATCAGGAGGGGGTTTTGAGGAGATCTTAGTAATTTTTTTATATAGTTGAGGCTATGAGTCAATTGAAGCCAGACCAACATGGAAAACTTGGAAAGACTGGACGGCCGTTTCGTCGTACTGTGGGGCTCTTCAGCAGTGCGCATCCACGATCCCGTCCTGATAGATTCGAACCGAGGACCTATCAGTCTCGCGCGCGAGCGCTCAACCACTAGACCACTGAGTCGGCATCCAACGGTGTGAATGCCTAACTTCAACCGATCCACGAAATTGAGACCCACAATAGGACGAAACGGCCGTCCAGCGCTTCCAGGTTTTCCATGCTGGTCTAGCTTCAATTGACTTATGATGTCAACTACATAAGAATTAGAATTACTTAAGAGATCCAGAATTCTGTACAGCATGAAAAAAAATATACAACTGATCAGTTGAAAATCATGACAGATTAGTTTAGTGACAACCTTCGGAAGATTTGTGAACTGAATAAAAAAGCATTTATTTGTGTGATATGTTTTTAGTTTATCTAAACCGTATTTCATCCGTCAAATCCTGTAAGTTCTCAGCGAATATAATGATGAATGGTAGATAAGAAAATAATAGAATTCTAACACTTAAACATAGTTTGATAAAAATGCTTACTTTCATCTTTTTTGCATAAATATTAGTTGAACATACTGTATGACCAATATGGGATAAACATTCATGAGGAGAAATACTATTTGATGTGTACAAATTTGACGTAGTTACATCATTGTGGCTGCTATTAATGTTATGATAACTATGATCATTGTTATAATTCCTATCGTTTGAATTTAAGCACCGTAGGCAAACAAACATTGAGCATGTAATACAATATAAATTACAAACATATCCTGAATGATGTGTACATATTGGTCCAGTCACTTCTGTCATAATCTGTTTTGATGAATACAATAAACTATTATGATTATTAAATGATGTAATACGATGTTTCATTAACATTTCCGTAGGTGGATGCCATAATTTTAAGCATGTTTTACAATACCAAAGATTACATTGTTCACAAAATGATAATGTTAAAATCTCATTTGATGATTCACATAATTGACATCTTATTGTAGATAGACTGGTATTATCTTTTTTAATAACTCCAGAATTAAGTGTTGTTGTATCTATATCACGATGATTTACTTCAGCTTTAGTTATTCGTGTAATTAAGTTTTCCAAAGCTATATTATGAGGTAATATGTCACTTGATAATGTTTCATTATTTCCATTTTCCAAATTTATACTTGTAAAATGATTAGTCTTTTTGAATGAATTACTATTATTACGAGTAGTACTGCATATACGACATAATTCTTGTACAGAATGAGTACGATTAATATTTTGAGGTGAATATGATGTTAACTGACAATCATTATTAGATTCTAAACTACAAACAACTACACCAGAATCAGCTTCACTAATAGCATCTTCAATTCCAATAGATGAATTTGTTTGAATAGCTGGATAATGAGTTTGATTACTAGTGATAAATGATGATTTATTCAAAGTTCTACGAAATTTACTTATACATCCAGAACAAACAGAATGACCACATGGAAGTAAAAGAGGAGTTTGAAAAATTTGATTACATAAAGGACATGTGATTTCTGGTTTCAATTTGGACGAGATCATTTTCGTTACAATGTATCATCCTCGTGTCATTAAACATTAATGATTAAAGGTTAAGATGTTAACCTTATTGGTTCATTAAAATTGACCAATCAGAGAGCGACATTCGCACTAACACCATGTTTAATTTTTTTTAATGTCCAATAAAATATGACACTAGACAAAGTAGCGTTCGGTATTTATAATGGCAGTTTACTTTTTCGATTCTTTTAAAAAGATTACCCTTTCCGTTTTCTTGTTTTAATTCATAAAATAAAAAAAAATTGACATAATTTTATTTAAATAATGAATTAAAACAAACAAAAAATTTTACAATTTAATTTCATGAAAAATTAATTTTAAACCGGATTTTGATTCAAAATTTATTCTAATCGTAATTAAAGGAGATATTCTTTCGGCAAATTATATTCTTCTTTCTTTTCTTCTTTTTTGTTTTTTTGTTTTTTAGGTAGACATCTTTAAATGAGATTTGATGAGATATTGTATATTCTAATTTATAATTTCATTTAGTGACATTCGTTTTCGCTTTTCATCTGAAATTGTATGTTTTTTTCCCCCGTATGCCGTCGAATTCTTTATTAAATCGATACATTTTGTTTGATCAAATAGTTATTTAAAGAGGAGAATTTTCAGTTTGTAAAATATTTTGAAAAAAACGATTATATTCTAGTGTTGTAGTTTAGAAGTTGTATAAAGTGTTCACCTTTGAAACAATGTTAAACTGTTGATATGATGTTGCATGCAGTTAACAAAATCTTCATAAATCTTCATGTCTGCTTCCAATTTTTTATGCAATGTGTTCCTTGGTCTTCCTGTTTTCCGGTTCTCCTTAGGATTCCAAGTTAGTGTTTGCTTCATGATGCAGTTTGATGATTTCCTCAAAATGTGGTCTATCCACTTGAAGCAACTCTTCCTAATTTCCTCTTCATTCGGAAGATGATTTGTTCTCGGCCACAGAAGGTTGTTGTTGATGGTATTTGGTCAATGGACATTGAGTAGACATATTTAAATGAGATTTGATGAGATATTGTATATTCTAATTTATAATTTCATTCAATGACATTCGTTTTTTCATTGAGACAATCCTCGTATCTGAATTGAATAGATTTTAAAGGACGGAGCAATTAATCAGCTAAATGAATCAAAGTGGTCATTTATAAAGAATATCTAATCAATTAATTATCACGTTGCAAATTATCAATCAAATGTGAAAAATAAATTCACGATACAGCTATTAGTCGTTCAGTTCTATCAGTCATAAAAATCTTGTTGGTTCTCGTGATCCACTTTTTAGTAAATGTATTAGAGAAAGTTCTATTTCTTTGGTGAAATACTTTGTTGGTGTAGTAGAAACTCTGAATTAGGTATTATTATGTAAGCTTACGGAAGATCTGTATTGTGCAGTTGGTATAAGAAATAAATCTCGGATGTATTTGCTAACCCATGTCTGAAACTGGAAAAGATACTAATGTATTAACTCAAACTGACCTCCTGAACATAGATTGACAGGTCAAATTCGAAATTTTTTTAAGTACATATATTTCAGCATTGAATGTACTGCATTAAATTGAAATGGCAAGCGATTTATGGCATATTATATGTATTGTATCTAACTATACGTTTACCACTGTTATGAAACCACAATTGACTGATAAAATATTGCAGTGACCGACAATAGTCGGATTATCAATGTACAGAGAAAATATGTATGATTTTGCGTGTTAAATAGCACTATTAAGATGATGTATTAAAAACATACATAGAAAACTCTTATAAAGCTTGCGACTTAAGACAATATCGAGGCAGTGTCCATGCAGGATGCACATATGCCAACAAGAGACTGATCAATTGCAGTCCTAAACAACAATTGAAAGATACAAACAAACAATACCAAGTTAAGAAAACTCTTAAGTTTATCATAATATAATTTTTTTTTAAAGTTGAACTAAATTTAATATAACAATACTGAGATAAGAGATGTAACCATTTATATTAAAGTTACAATATATTGGATATCACTAACTAGGAGATTTACATCCTATTGTTAAATTACAGGTAATAGGATCGATTACATTTAGTTAGCTTTCTTAAATAAATGCATCAAAATGACTTATTTTTTTAAAAAACTTTTCATTTTTTATGTTATAAATTGTGCCGGCAATTGTTAGTATCTTGTACCCGCCTATTAGAGAGCAGCGATTTATTGATCGAACTATTGACACATAAAACCCGTACGAGCAGTCTAGAGTGCTTATCGGTCTTGCTGTCTGCCTAGCCCAACCAGTTAAGTCCAGAACACCAATAACAGCCTCTGCAATATGAATCATTATTTTCAAACATACTGGGTTTATATTATCAATCAAACAGACTACATCGTACCATAAAATAGAAAATAACATTTGTACAAAATATAACCAAATGTGGCTGTGAATGTGGAAGACGGTAATTTTTAAACTGGGCATAACTCAAGAATGGTAAATCGTACAATAATAGTTCACAGGTCAAAATAAAGCTTATAATAAGAGAAACACGAATATGAATAGTTTAGTTACTTAACAATTATACAATAGGAAATATGTGTATCATATTGGTCCATAAATAGTTCTCAAAAGTTACCATTCATAAATCTCCACGGGATATAACATTATGCCATGTACATTTCCAATTAGTTTTAGTTTTTCAGTTTTTTTTTGTTTCTTTTTTCCAAAGAAAAAGCGGAAAATCATTTACGCTTTGAAATTTTACTCAGTAAAATCAAATTTGTAAAATCAATAAAGTTTAGATTTGGTTTCAATTACATAACTAAATATTGTATATCAATCAACATAGAATGAATATAATCATGGGTATTCAACTTTATTATTATAAATGAGAAGTATTCAAATTATAAATATTGTATTATTCAATTATTATTATGTTGATTGATAGTTAAATTTATTATACTTTTTATGAGATTCATTTTTAAGTAGTAAATAGCATAATGATGTATTTTTTAGAATAGTAAATTTAAATAAATTATACGAACAAGGATGGATAGTGCCTAGCAGTGGAATCCAGGACAAGCGTTTCACCTTATTTGAGACTCGTCAGACGGATGTACCTACTTCACAGAGTTGATATTCACTACGGGACTCGAACCCAGTGCTATTCGTTTCAAATGCTATTATGTTATCCACTTAGCTATTGAGTGTTGATAGTTTATGATTTAAGGCAATATCGAAGTAATATGTATAGGATGTACATATTCTAATAAGAGACTGATTAAGTGCAGTTCTAAACATCATTGGGAAGATTCAAACAAATAATATAAAGTGAATTCAATTTTTTTTAAAACAATTAATCGACTTCTGAAGTATACAAGGTATATATTATCCAAGACATATGATAAATACATGTATAACAAACAAAATTAGCATATTCTTTACTATCTGTCTATCATAGATTTAGTATTCAATTAACACTATTCGCTCAACTGATGAAGATAACTATAATTCAACATCGGGTTCTAAGTGTGTTAATTTTTATTTTGATCAAAACTCCAAAAAACAATCAAATTATTCACAACGAAGTATTGAGAATAGTTACAATCGTCCCAAATAGGACCAAACGTGTGTCCTGGATTCCATTGCTAGCCACTATTCATCTTTGCTTACAAAGCTTATGACTTGAGGCAATATTGAGACAGTCTGTATAGGATGAACATATGCCTACAAGAGACTGATCAACTTCAGTCTCAAATAACAATGGGAAGATACAAGTAAACAACACCAGGTGAATATGACTGTATGTTTATAGTTTTTTTTCCAAATGAGTTGACCAATGATTCTCTTAGGGTTACAATCCAATCATGATCAACATTTTACAAGTTATGAGAATATAATAAAAAGAACTCTTTGTTCTTCATTAGTTTTGGTTGGAATGAATTTGTAAGAAAATCGGATTTAGGTTCATTAAATGTTATTCGTCTGTTTTGAACATACTCATCTATTTTATTAGCAAATCATTCCTATAGAAAGGAAATTGTTTTTATCTTTTCGTATACTCTTTGTGTTTCTCCATTTGTATGTATGTTTCCAAGCCTTAAACAGGATGACGTAATTCAGAAAAAAGGGTGTTATTTAAAGACATCAAAATAAGTTTGCATAAATCATCTTAGCATGCTATCATCCTCGAATTATTTAGTCATGGTTCTACAATCTTAGGATTCTTTGTTTATTTATTTGACAATTCAATTCTGATTAGTTTCTGTATGATTGAAATGTAAACTTCATTTCTAATCTAACTATGACATGGATTAATAATAATTTGGACAGTAGTTTATGAACAGAGAGAGAGAGAAGGAGAGGGAGAGATTGACATTGAAATATTTTAAGATGATAATATTTATTATTATTGACATCTTGGACATCTAGTTTGTTTACAAATGTTTGTTGACATGGTTACTTGCCAATAGTCTCGTCCTTATTAGTATAGTAGTAGTAGCTGTGATGGTCATCTAAGTGATGGTTTAATGCACAGACTGTTTATTGTGTGTTTAAGGCATCCTAGTTTGAATCATATACGTTCAATAAACTCATTATACAAGTCGAAAGCTGTCTAGTTTTATTAATTTGTTATAAAAAATCAAACAAAATTTAGATAAAGATTAAAATATACAAATTTTGAATGTTTTATTCAGTTAATTAATATGTGTAGACTGATAGTTGTATTCTTTTAACCTACCGCTGACTTTTAGTATTGTTTGTTTGAATCTTCCCATCGATGTGTTAGGAATGCAACTGGTCAGTCTCTAATTGGCATATGTGCATACTGTGCGTATTACCTCGATATAGCCTTAATTCACAAGCATTATAAGCAAAGATGGATAGTATCTAGCAGTGGAATCCAGGACGCGCGTTTCGTCCTATTCAAACATACAATACTAAGTGAATTTACGCTTCACCCCATTGCACAAGCAAGTGGCAATCAGGACTCAGCGGACGAGTGGATAACGCAATGGCGTTTGAAGCGAATGGTACTGGGTTGGAGTGTTAGAGTGAACATCAACTCTGAGGTGCAGGTACATCCAGCTGACGAGTCCCGAATAGGACGAAACGTGTGTCCTGGATTCCACTGCTAGCCACTATCCATCTTTGCTTACAATCCAATGTAATGATAATGAGTCAAATCAATTTATACTGTGGATTATGGATGTTATGCTGAAGAAAGAGAAGAAAAAAACATTCATCTGTAATTTAATTTATTCTTGATATTCATTTAAATATAAGTTTTTTTTAAGAAAATGTACGGGATATTGAGAGGAATGGTTATCTTTCCTTATTTACCGAATGAACACATTGATTTTTCTATGCATCGTTTACACGAGTTGTAAAGATTCCATGTTCTTAACTATATCTGGAAAGTTATTTTTTTGCGTTTTTGTAGCTTGTTTATCAAAAACAACTTAGTCACCTAACTCTTATTTACATTATTACTTCAAATTAATATGCTAATGGACAGTAACCAATTTTAAAATATTTAGGGTGTGGTGTAAACCAAATCGCCGGGAAATAGAAGCAGATATGAAAAGGATGAATAATAACTGGAATAACTGGATAGGATTGCCCAGGACAGAGTTGGATAGAGAATCCTGGTGGGCGGCCTATGCTCCTCCACGAGGGGTAACAGGCGCAAGTAAGTAAGTAAACCTAATATTTTCATAGTTGAAATCATGAGTCAATTGAAGCTAGACCACCATGAAAAATCTGGAAGCACTGGACGGCCGTTTCGTCCTATTATGAGACTCCTCAGCAGTGCGCATCCCATAATAGGATGAAACGGCCGTCCAGTGCTTCCAAGTTTTCCTTGGTGGTCTAGCTTCAATTGGCTCATGATTTCAACAATGAAAATACTGAAATCTCCACAAAACCCCTTCTGATCTAAAACCAAATATTGTCAATAAATTTTGCATCATGAATTTACCCTTATTATAACTGAAATGAAGAAAACTTCTGCTGTCTTAAGTTCTTCTTTCTGTTACAAAAGAATAACCAATAAATGTGAAAGTATTATGTCACAGATATTTTATACGACCCAGAACACGATTCATTGTTTTGAAAGTGGATACCACTTTGTTATAAGTATTTTTTCGAGTATGAGTTCATAAAGTACAGTTTTATACTGAAGGTTCACGAATGGCAATCTTTGAGACATTATTTTCTAGTAAAGTGTCGACTAATGTTGATTTAGAAAATAAGAACCAACTCAAGGAAAAAGGGATGAAAATCGGAAACAAAAGTATGCTACTTTATGATTATAAGTAGTCTAAATTTTGCCCTAATTTTAAACATTATTTTTGGCGATTAGATAGGTGGCTTTTATTTCAATCATGCATTCGAATTCATCCACTAGTTTTTCGTGAAGATATTCTAATCGAAAAGGTTTAAGAAGATAATCATAAAACAAAATTACTCAGTGTTTTGTTCTTGACATTAATTAAAGGTACACAAGTTTGGTTTCAGGAAATTTCTCACGACGTCGGTAATTAATTTGTATTTAAGTGCAGGAAAGCTAGTTGTGAACGAATAAGTAAAGAAAGTATTAGGATGGGAATCTTATGGCTTTTAAAGCACCAAATATCCTTTGAAATAAAGAAGGAAAAGTTTTCAAAGAATGCCATTCAGTTCTGCGCATCCACCAATGATAGCGCTAAAGAGGAAAAGAAATTAGTTTTATGAGACGGTGTGATCCATCTTAGAGAAATGACAGGGAGAAGACCAAACCACTATAACCAAGGATTTGGACCCCATGGTTGATAAAGACATCACCGGGTATAAAGACATCATGGAGTGACATGTACTTGGAGAAAGGAACGAGAATGGTGAGAGCCTTACAAATTTGTGTACTTTTAACAACATGGTTATATTTGATGCAATTCTCATTATAAACTCATGGATAAAGCTATACAGGTTTCTCCAGGAAGCATTACGGAGAACCAGACCGATAACATTTGCATTAAGTAACAACTACGGAGAACTATAGAAGACTTAAGAACAAAGAGAAGAGCTGATATAGACTCAGATCACCAAGTGGTGGTAGCCAAGATGGAATTAAAGGTAAAAAGGCACTGAAAAGTTAGGCAATCAGCATTGTAACAGTTTAACACAGACTCCCTTCCAAGTGCTAACAGACTCAGAAAACTTAGCATAGCTGTCGGTAACAAATCTCAAGTTTTACAAGATATATAAAGAGAAGAGGGAACCACTAAGAAGAACAACTGGAAACGAATTAAAGAAGAGGCAACTTCGACGGTCTAAAAGGTCATGGACCCTGAGAAACACCAGCATAAAGAACAAAGTTGTCAAGTATTCATCTTAGTTTGTTTGTCCATCTTCCAATTGATCGAAAATTTTCCAAACATTCCTTTTGAGTTTGGTACCTTAAACGTTCATCTTGATTTAATCTGTAACTGCAACGTATCTGAAGTATAATCACCGATGAATAATATTGACCGGTTTACTTATGTCATTGGCAAAAGAAAATGTATAAAACTATTTAGGAAAATTTTTACGTTTGAAGTCAGATCTTAAAAAATTTCCAGATAAAATAATCAATCCATACCACATAATATTTAACAAAACTTATTAGCAAATATTTTAACAAATGGATGGATAATAATGTATATGGGAAAATGAATAAGTTATTTTATATTTGTTCTTTAAATTGGACACTGAATGTTATGAATTTAAAAGGCCGTCGCCAATTTGTTGTGATTTTATGTCGGGCCAGTGGAGTTCTACCAAGTCTGTTGTAGAGATACCAACTCACTGAAGACAATTGGTGAACGGTTGCTCAAAATTGTGGATTGGTTGAAGTTAGACATTAACACCGTTGGATGCCGGCCGTCTCAGTGGTCTATCGGTCAAGTGCTCTGGTGCGAGACTGGTAGGTCCCGTTTTCGAATCTCGCGAGTACGGGATCGTGGATGCGCACTGCTGAGGAGTGCCATAATAGGATGAAACGGCTGTCCAGTGCTTCCATGTTATCCATGGTGGTCTAGCTTCAGTTGACTCATGATTTCAACTATGAAAATGTATAAGATATTTTATATGTATTCTTTAAATTGGATACTAGATGTTATGAATTTAAAAGGTCATCGCCAATTTGTTGTGATTTTAAGTCCGGCTTTTTATCAAGCAAATAATCCACCAATCGGAATACAACCTTTCCAATCTTATCACTGTACCAAACCAATGACGTTCGACCAGTATGAGCAGTCTAACGTTCTTGTTGGTCGTTTGTCTGTCTGGCCCTTCCAATTGAGTCCAGAATACCAATAACAACTCCTGCTATGCGAATCATTTATTTCGAGCATACTTGGTTTACATACTAGACAGACAGACTGCATCACACCATAAAATAGAAAAAATATTTGTACAAGATCAAGCCAAAAGTGTCTGTGAACGTGGGAAACAGTAATCAATAAACTGAATATAACTTAGGAACAGGAAATCATATAATAATAATCCATAGATGAAAATGAAGCTTATAATAAGATGAGTATAGATACATACAGCTTAATCACTAAATAGTTACACAATAGAAATATATATAGAATAATAGTCAATTAATAGATCCCAGAAGTTATCCGTACTTTCATTATCACTAGGATATAGTACTAGAACTTATTGATGTTTTTTTTTTCAGGTAACTTTAAATTACACATTAGATCATAGTTCTAATAATCGGATCATAATATAAATTTTTTTGTTGTTGTTTGATATACACACTTGGTGTATATTTTAAGGATGATCAAAAATCATAAAGAAATAATCACCAAGTGTATATATACACATTATAATATTATCCAATTATTGTCATTTTAATCATGTTTTATTTTATATTATTATTATCATTATTATTGAACATTGTCTATAACTATGAATTAAATCCATTGAAGAATGAACATATTGAACCGTTATTTGAAAAATTGATCAAATATGTAAATCAGAATGTAAGTAGTTTGTAAACTATTCTTTATTTTAAATTCACTTAGTATTGTTTGTTTGAATCTTCTCATTGATGTTTAGGACTGCAACTGGTCAGTCCCTTATTGGCATATGTGCATACTGTGCGTATTACCTCGATATAGCCTAAATTCACAAGCATGTTAAGCAAAGATGGATAGTGGCTATCAGAGGAATCCAGGTTGCGCGTTTCGTCCTATTTGGGACTCGTCAGTTGGATGTACTTGCATTTGAGTTGATGTTCACTCTGGGACTCGAACCCAGTACCTTTCGCTTCAAACGTCATCGCGTTATCCACTCAACTATTGAGTCCTGAGTCCCAGAGTGAACATCAACTCTGAGATGCAGGTACATCCGGCTGACAAGTCCCAAATAGGATGAAACACGCGTCCTGGATTCCACTGCTAGTCACTATCCATCTTTGCTTACTATTCTTTATTTTATTTCTTTTTAAGTAATATAGTAATTTGAACGAATCATATAAACAACATTAAAATCAAACTGTGAATCCGTAGAATGATTATAGTTCATTAAGTGTTCAAGTATAGAACTCCTAACTACTTTCCTATCACCCTTGTAGAACCAAACTAGGATATGTTCTCATATCGAAGTTGAAAGCGGGCGCTATCTACGGCCAATGTACCTTGCTCCATAAGAGCAGGTGAACTGGTGTTGGATACGAAGAAGTCTAGGTAGATTTGAACGAATCATATAAACAACCTTAAACTCAAACTGTGGATCCGTAGAATGATTACAGTTGACTGTAATTCATTAATAATTATTGTATAATCTGATTAACCAATTTATCATTAACAATATGACAATAATAGACAATTGTATTGCTTCAGTTTAATTAATGATACATCCTATACTGATTAACTGTTTGTTTTGTCCACTGATTACACTGATTTTAGAAAAAGTAGTTTTTAAAAATTATCTCTTTGAATTTGAAGTAACATTTGTATTTAAAATCTGATAGTTCTAATCTTAATTTCATAAGTAATTGGGCATCAGGAACTGTTGAATAGTGGTAAGATTGAAAATAAACGTTTGTACTTATAGATTATTATTTATTAGTTAAATTCATTAGTCAATTAAAGCTAGACCATCATAGAAGTGAGATTTGAATCCTGAGAGATAGTGGATGCGAACTGCTGAAGAGTCCCATACTAGGATGAAAGGGCTGTACAGTGCTTCCAGCTTTTCCATAGTAGTCTAGCTTTAATTAACTCATAAATTCAACTATTAAATTACTATAATATCCACAAAACCCCATTCTGATAATATTATTTATTAATCAACTCTTTACAATCATACATTTTATATATAGAACCATAATCTCTAATATCATCTTATCCATCATTCCAACTATTTTTAGCCAGGATTTGGATGGAAAGCAGGAATTAATAGTCGTTTCAGAAATTTAAAAGATACTAAAAAATTATTCAAAAATAACATTAAAATTAAGGATTTAGGTGGGAAACGAATTCAAACTATTTCCCATAGAAATGTGAATATGGTTATTCCTCATACATTTGATGCAAGAGATCATTGGGTGAACTGTTCAACTATCAAACAAATTCATGATGAATGTTGCTGTAGAGCAGATTGGGTAAGTCTGAAAAAGTATCTCATCTTTCTTTATATAAATGCTTATAAATGAAGTGTTCATTTATCAGTGTGAAAGTGTAATTACCAGTAAACTTTGAAGAAGGACAAATCTTGATCTGGACATGACAAATATAAAACATTGGTTCAGTAGCTAGCCATGAAAACTGTTACTTTAAGGACAACTTTGCCTAGACAAGAAGCGTACATTTTTACTTCTTTGTACACCACATAATCCATTTATCGTTAAATTAAGATCTTTTTAGTAAGCTATGGGTAGAGTAGCTAGATTTGAGTGGAACACTTCTTTGCTTCCAATTGATTAATCATTTCTTCTCAAAGGTTTAAAATGGTGTAGGACTTATTTTACATACAGATATCTATTTCAAACACGTTCCATAACACTGTTTAACCGCATAGTTTGGGGTTAGCAACTGTTATAAGAATAGGTAAAACTTGATCAGTAATATATTATCTGTTTCTCAAATATAAATTACAATAATTAGTACAAAACTACTCAGTAAATATAGTTGTGAAACATTATTTCACCTCTTCATTGTTTTCATCACAACTGGTACATCTACCGTACGTTTTACTCATTATGTTCAGTTATGTAATCTATTCCATTTTTGTTCACTAACTCATAGTCTACCTTGATCAGTTTAGTGGTTTCATATATGCACATTAATATTACTGTATATTAAAGTCTGATGAATACAAGTTTTATTGATTGGTAATTAAATAAAGACAGATCACACCAAGGTTAGAATGAGACTGAGTGGTGTGCATCTAAACAGATGTTATTGATCACTTAATTTATGGACTATAGCTAACAAATGAGATGTTTGTTTAGAGGATGTGAAACTCCACTTTGAATGAATTGTTTCCATAAATATTGATTGATCAGTACTGTTTTACAAAAGATAAAAACCAAAGATATTTTACCCAGTAAATTTATTAGTAACTTTTTGAGTGATTTTAATATAAAACAACTAAGTAAACTCACTTAGTATTGTTTGTTTGAATCTTCCCATTGATGCTTAGAACTGCAACTGGTTGAACATCAACTCTGAGATGCAGGTACATCCAGCTGACGAGTCCCAGATAGGACGAAACGCACATCCTGGATTCCACTGCTAGCCACTATACATCTTTGTTTATAACTAAGTAAAATGTTTCATTCATTGGAACTTTGACGTTTTCATGGCTAAAATGAAATCTGTAACAAGATTGTAACTACTGTCCACTAGTATTCATATATTGGTCTCAGGAATTTTTTCCGTTATTTCTTTAACTACTTTGAGATGATCCATAGCGTCCATCACCAGACATTTAATCTTACAACAAAGTCAGTAACTAAAAATAAGGAGGAAACTACACTCCCTCATTTCTATGGCAAAAGTATGTACGATAAGGAAATGAAATAAATATTATGAATTAATTTGAATCTCTTGTTGCTTTTATTGTTTTATTTGTATAATCAGTAGATTGTTCCCTGACTTTTCTTGGCTTCTATCTGTTTACTTTAGAAATGTTCTCAGTAATTAAACTGAGAATTTTTTTGTTTGAAGCAATTTGTTTCCATACTTCGCATTCATATTACTCTATCTGTCAAGTGATAAGTGCAGATTCACATTACTTACTTGAAAGCTGTTTCTCATTAAAGATAGTCAATGATTACTGAACAGATGTTTCAATCCAGTCCAAGACTCTTCCGAATGTAAATCAATGCTTCTTATACCAACATACTCAGGATCATCATGATTCGATGTGAATATGATACTATTCAGTTAGTTAGTTATACTACGACAGTTCACTTTTTCCTAAGTTCAGTCTGTTACAAAACTACATCGACGAAACAGTTAGTTCGTTATATATATATATAAATTATGATAATCAGTCGATACATTTACAAGCTCTTATGAAAAGGCTGATACATATTATTGTATGTATAAAAGATAACTCTTAAAAGGCTCTTGAAAAAGTTTGGTCTGAAAAGTTGTTCACCTTAAAATATAGTAGGAAGTATTAGGGTAAATTAAGCTCAAAGAAACTACATTGTTTAGCATTTGAAAAATAAAATTTGTGATCAAGTACAACTAATCAATTGTTCATTTCTTTTTATATTATGGTAAAAACATAATGATTATGTGTTTGAGAATTTAGAGGTTTTAAGACGCTTGTCTAAACGCCCAACCACACAACTGAAATCCTGATGAAATCCAAGTTCAAAACGAAGATTTATTGAGAAAACGGTTTAACATTACAAAATATGTGTGGATTACCTTCAAATAACTACTCTTAAGTTATCTGTTTCAGTTAATTTATCTGTATATATAGAAGAGAAAATGTGTTTTACGATAATTACAACATACGATAGAGTAAATAACAACTGGTAGCTGTGTCTAACATCAATAATAACTATCGATAAATGAAGACAAATGACACACAAATCCGAAAGCTGTTAAGATCAAAAAACGGCAATTGTTTGCTATAAGTGTTGAGAGAATATGATTACGATAATAAATAAAGTGACTGTTACTAGTTTGTATAAACACTCAGGACTATTACACGATCACATATCCTCAAAAGTTTTTAGAACAAACAAGTTACTGAATATTGACAAGTAGTATAAACAATACACAAAAAAAGGAGTTGAATACGCAGAACATAAAGACAATGAAAACGAACTTAACAATTATACGGTCACATGAGAAAGAAAAGGTACTATAATGAAAATACGTTGTTAATTACTAAGACCAAACAGTAAGCAAATTATTTTCCGGAAATAGGTCATACTACTTATATCTATTCTTAATGTGCTTGACACAACAGTGTACTAACTGAAATGTCGCCACTATGAAAAATAGGAAAATTTAATGTCATTGGTTTTTGTAGATTGATGACTATTTTGTTAACACCAACTGCGCAGTGACTGTATTTTGATGCGTTAATTTCCAGTTAGGCTAACTATTTTGTGACTTGACAGACAGATGGTAAATTAGCGTACCAAAATTTGTAGTAGTGTTTATATTTCAAAGAAATGCTAAATTCAAAGCTGACTTGTATATTATAGATGCCGTAATTCCTTGCTTAAATTTTTTATTTTAAAAATTCTGCTATTTTACTACAGGCATTCGCAACTGTCAACTCAATTAGTGACAGAATTTGCATTTATTCAAATGGTAGACTTTCTGCACAACTAAGTGCTCGTAATGTCATAAGCTGTGGTTTTAGCCCAGGGTGTTTTCATGGTAATGAATTAGAAGTTTTAGTGTACTGGATTGTAAATGGTATTGTTACCGGTGGATCATATGAAGATCAAAGTGGCTGTCAACCTTATCCTTTTTCAAGATATCCTGAGTGTAAAGACGTGAATTATGAGTTCCCGCCGTGTACGAACGAATGTCAAGATGGTTATAACAAGACATACGAAGACGATAAGTTTTATGGTAAGAATATTTAACAGGTGATATTTACTACTTAAATTTAAAAGAATACATCGTTTAAAAAGGGGTAAATAATTCACGTTTTCCAGTAATCACTTCTCAGTTTGGTTTCACTTTTATGTATCATTACCATATGTAGCCTAGATTTAGACTGAACTGTTTTAAAACCTATGACTTTGGTTAATAAAGCTTATAACTGTCACTTAATAAAATTCCATTGGATGGATGGGATATATTGGTGTAATATTATCCATTCAAATATTCGTTAATAACCAAAACTTATATGGAAAATTAATATGACTACAAAATATATACCATCAAATATCTTATTTCTATGTACCATTTGTGAAGTTTACTTTGTTAAGAAGATGCTAGGTTATCTAGTTTTGTAAATAGGTGATAGTTCTTTTTGTAGTAATAGTTACGAGTACAAATCCTATCATGACATTTGCCACTTAAAGTTTGTTAACGTTATCGTGTGTCTTAAAGTCACAATGTTTATTACATATGCACTTGTCTTACGTTAAGTATCAAGTTTTCTTCTGGACTGCTGCCTTCTGGTTGGATTCTATCATTGGGGTTTATTGTTGAAGAGTTGTGTATCATTTATCGCCCTATCAACTTAGCAATGAATTTTATTTTCATTAATTAATATAGATCCGTACCGAACCTAGTCTAAAGGAATGATATATATTAAATTCATTCAACTTAAGTTTGATTACTTCTTTATATATGGTTTCCTGATGTTAACAATCCATATGTTAGATATTTTTCTGTCCAATACATTGTATAACTTTTCTATTTGCTATGAATTCCTTGAAGAAGTTGATGTTGTTGGGACTATCAGACTGATTGTAAGGATTACTAAGCTAACTTTGAACTTGTATTTTGTTAGTCGAATGTCTAGTGGCAGTGCCTAGCGAAAAATTTATTACTTTCTAAATGTTAATATTTGTATGTAAATGTATGATACTTTAAAGTATTTAACATATTTAAATTTGATTATCTAGACAGAATGTATGATGGTTACTCCAGGGAAATAGAAGTGTTGATGTGTCAGTTTTATTATAGTCGATTAAAGTTAACCCTTACCATTTACTTAACTAAGTGCTTTCATATTAAACATACTCAGTTATTACCTCACTAACCCAACACTTTTAGCAAGAGACAGGACAATAACCAAGATCTATTAGTCGTAAATGGCGGACTTAAGATACGTTGGGAGTGAATTAACTGTACTCAATGAGATTGGATGATAGTCACGTTACATCAGAAATTGATTGAAGTTGAAATGGTACCATCAAACGTCAACCAAGCAGCTCTAACAGCTGTTGATGTAAACCGTCAGCTTGATAATAATAATAAATCAACAGATCGATAAGAAGAAACTACTAACTATAAACGAAATGACCTGAAGATAAATATACTAAGCGTTAAACGATAAAGTAATCAACATAAGAAAAGAGGATAGTGTAGGAACCACTGCCTATTAACTAGCTAAAATAAAATAAACCTCACTAATTGCTTATTAACTGTAGTCAAATTCCAATTTTTTGTGAAGATGCATTATAGATGAAGTATGAAACTGTTTTAAAATCTCTCCTCATGAAAAATCAAGTCAAATGAATAATGAAATAACAAGAGCATCAACAGTTTGAAACGAGTATTGATCACCATGAAATTGAAACTTTCAATGTATCAAATGTTCAACGATTCGCATAGGGCGACAAAACAGATTCAGAATGAACTAACAACTCAGACAGTATAAATATAACGAACCAGTAAATAAATTTGTTTATTTTGAAGAATTGGCTAACATTAAGTCACGAAGCGTCAGAAATACAATTTTTCTACCCATTGGGATATAATAATACATTTTTATCGTTTTAAAAGTATTAACCAGTTGTTTGGGAATCCCAATACTAATAATTATTATCTAATGTTGGTTAGGTGAAAAAATTTACAATGTTTATGCTGATCAAGAGGATATTCAAAAAGAAATTTTAATGAATGGTCCGGTCATAGCAAGTATTTTAGTAAAAGTAGATTTTTTGGTCTATAAATCAGGAGTTTATTTTCCAACACCTAAATCAAGTAATTTAGGTTGGATAAATTTACGAATAATTGGTTGGGGTTATGAAGGAAAAACACCTTATTGGTTGTGTGCGAATTCGTGGAGTAAAGAATGGGGTGAAAATGGATATGTAAAAGTTCGACGTGGAGTACAAGCAGGTTATATTGAGTCATATGTTAGAGCACCAATTCCAAAAATATAGACAATATTCTATATGTGAATTCAGACTTTTATCTATTAATTATTAATAATTACTTCCGAATTCCTTCCCACTCTTTAATTTACAATGTGTTATGTTCTGCCTTCGTCAGATTCGGATGCAGATATATATATCCTTGAGATATATCAACTACAACATTAACGAAGTGCATTATCAGGTTCATCTAATCATATACCTTGTTTATAATTCCATCTTGAGCTTTGTCTTGAACATAGATATTTGATATGGCTAGTTTCAAACAGCCTATCACAATGAAATTACTATTTATTTTAGTCTAAATCAAAGACCTTTGTTATAACATCTTCAATATGCGTGTATATCAAATGTTGATATATTAAAACATGTGTATCATATCACTTCACTTCTCAAAACCTTCATTTATCACCTGCTTTGAAATAGAATAACATAACTGACGTTAATCAAAATCTTATTTTGTGAGTACGTTGAACCACACAATTGATTCTATGGGCTCGGTTACATGTTGACTGCAACAGTATGTTAGTTTAGAAATTTAAAACTTGCTCTAAAAATGTACTATCATTAGATTAAAATAACCAGTATGTCCCTATAATCTAACTTTGGAGTACACGTTAAGCCAAGTGGTTATAGATTAAAGTGAAATCAAGGAGGAAATACATATTTGGGGTTACCGAAAGACAGTGACGGTTAGGTATCCGTGCTTGTGCGGAACATAGATGTTTGATGACCATTTAGGATGATTCGTATTAAATTTTCCAGAACAGCTGTAACGTAAAAAGAAACACGACACAAAAATTTACACAGGATACCTAATGTCAAGGGTTGAATTTTTACACCCTCTCTGAGGATCTAACAGGAAGAGACTGACAATAGCTAAAGGTATATCAATGATAGCAATAAATCTAGAAAGTAAGAAAAGGCATCATCAATATCATTAGACACTGTAGCAGACTATAGATCGTGACAAAAATCATCAAGTAATAGTTTTACGAGTAGTAACACTCATATAATTTAAGCGGTAGTTAGAGCAAGTTATCCGATCGATGGAAACCGTCTCATTTTATTTAATATGCATACATTCTGGCACAACTCTAGATCAAACGTGTTAGCGCCATACAACTAGACAGATAACAACAGAAATAACTAGGAGGGACTACAATAAAAGCCTGAACAAGAAGGATGTATGGTAGAGGATACGGTTCAAATGAAGAGCTAACCAAGAAGGACGTCTTACAACTTAATGAGTTCCTCATACTTTATGAAGAATCTAGAAAAGTGCGGTTGAATTCCCGCTGACGTCTAATTAGATCCATGTCCGACAATCCTTTAAGCCAGAGTTGCAGTCTCTATCACCCTAAAACTTGGAGTCGTACCAGCTCTGTACAACTATTTTTCATACCACAGTGCCATCATTTGAGCCGATCATCTCTTTTTTCACTCAGTACAAACATCCAGATATAATGCACGACGTGGAGGCCGCTGGAATGACATTCGTAAAACATGTCAAGGCCACCAAAGTCGACGGTTTCAAGATGGTAAAACCAACCCAATTATCGTTGCCAAACTCGAACACATTGCTGAATCCCGGAATTAACATGGCGCCGAGACCGGATATCAGCGATCCTTTGGAGATGACGATGACCAGACACGGAGAGTCGCCTAGCAACTTCAACTCGGAGGCCACGTCTCCCAACATGTAGCAGAACTGCTCCCAAACAGCACGTTGTAAACCTGATCTTCTACAAACGAACTATAATCACGATGATGCCAAAGATGACTCAGATCAGCATAAGTCGCTCTCACTATACGTAGATTGATTTCGCTTGTCATGTCATCACAAACACAAACAACTGTTTAAGTACACAAACTTTTCCATTACTTTTAATGGGACACAAAAAGTGAGTGTAGGCGCAGGTTCCAGCCAGTCTCACAAAAGTGTTTTGAATTTAGCAGCAAATTATATGCTTCACTTATGAATACTAACTACCAACTGATTAAGTGTAATTTCCGTAGTTTGTTTAACAATAGACAGTAAGACATCATCCACGTACTTTCGTTAGGAAACTGTATGCATAAGATAAAAGAGAAATTGAACTAATTGAAACTTGGAATATAATAGTTTTTTTATATAAATAACGATGAATATACAAGAAACAGATACAGGAGATTGATATATTACGAGTGAAGAATTACATATTACTACACAAGGTATATATATATATATAATCATATGGTACAGTAAATACATATCTCTTTCAAAGAAATACATAACGAGAGATCATTTGCTCTTATGTTTTTTTTTCTTTAAAGGTGGACAAATTGATAGAAAATTAGGATTGGATACATTCATATTAGTTAGAACAGTATATAATCGATTAATTGAATTGTTCCGTTCATACATTGAAAGGCATAATTCATCGACTAAAAATCACAATAATTGTAAAACAAAGGAACAACAACATAATTAAAGATGTAAAAAAAGACAAAGTAATTATTATAGGATATCAAATAAAAGAAAATCTCTAAGTAGTTAACGATGATAAGAGTTAAGAATGTAGTTGTGTTATATCCCGATAACATTAGTGAATCGTAACTTTGGGATCCATTTATGGACCCATATTATGCATATACTTTTTATCGTATATTTGCTAAATAATTAAACTATTCATATTCATGTTCCTTTCATTGTGAGCTTTATTTTGATCCTATTATTGTACGATTTACCATTCCTGAGTTATACCCAGTCTATTAGTTACTGCTCCCCCTATTCGCAGCCACATTTGGCCAACTCTTGTACAAATATTATTTTCTATTTTATTGGTACGTTGTGGTCAGTCTGTTTGGTATATAAACTCAGTATGTTTGAAATACAATGATTCATACCACAGAGAATGTTATTGGTGTTCTGAGCTTAACTGGCTGGGTTAGGTGGAAGCAGGATCGATAAGCGCTCTAGACTGCTCGTATGGTTTTCGTGTGTCACTGTTCCAATCGATAATTCGCTGCTCCCTGATTGGCGGTCTTATCAAGTCACACATTAACTAGGCATCCACTCGGCCACAAGATATAACAAGTTGGTAATTTATGCACACTTTAATTTCTAATCATTGGATTTGTACGTTGAAATGTAGATTAAGATGCAAACACGTATTTACTCACATAATAATGATAATAACAATAATAACGCAAATTAACTATCAAGTACAAATTCGTGTGTTCAGTTTAGTGAAATTACGCGTCTACTATAAAATGAATTAGGTAGAATCGAGTTTAAACCAGTCACCTACCTACTACTACTGGTTAACTGGTGAATAATTTAGTCGTTAAGCTGTTGTACTTATTTAAATTATAGTATTTCTGATTATTTCCCTGATTATATATTCCATACATGGATAAATTAAACGTAGGGAAGTAAAAAAAGTTTAAAAACACTGACAATAATGAATTTTATCAAATTTATCAGATATTACTTATTAATGATGGAATATTTCCCTTTTATTTATTTATTTAAACACATAAATATTGGTACAAGGAAGCACCAGATACATATGCGCCTCACAAATCTCATTTGACTTGTGTGAGGGCTGTGATAATGCTCAGGTGCCCAAACTGAAGCAGGTGGTTTTCATAGGAGGCCACATCCGGAGCCTTTGACCTAAAGGTCTAACCCACAAGACAGTGGAGCATCATGAGGAGATGCAGTCCCATGGTAGCCGGTGACCAACGATTGATTCATACGCCATTTGTTTCATCAGGATACTAGAGCCCATGTACACCATTGATTTGGAATCAGGGTTTTCCAACTCCTCTAGGTGGACTTTCCGTGTCCACCAACCCGGTTAAAGCGCCAAACATTCGCTTTTCGTCCTCTCAATTTCGTAAACAACACCCCCGTCGGGAGAAGGCAGTGAGTAGGACTTCCCTGGCAGAGGCTACATACGCGTGGCCATATGAGAGCATTTCGAGAGGGAGAGCAGACTCTCCCCACTCTCGGCCGTACCAGGGCATTTGGGGGCAATATTTCCCTAGTTGTATATTATACAATTTGATAATATTATATATATGCTTGAAAAGTCTCTGTATTCTAATATATGTAACACCTTTTAAAAAATAACCTGTAGATACTGTGTGTTTTTAGGAGGAAAATCAGTAAGTCTTGTTTTAAAACAAGCTGACAATTTTACAAGAGATGAAATATAAATTCAAGATAGGAGGAAGATGCTGAGATAAGTAGACAGGTTAATACATCATTTACAATCGCTACATTATGATATTTTCAACAAACAGATCTTACAGAGAGGTATATCCATTGGTAAAGACATTAATTTGAATAATTCGTTTTTATGATGGTATACATGAACTATAGATCCGTTCAATGAAAACGTCTAATTTTTATGCTCAACTTTATTTATGATGTTAAAATGTAAGTAAATGCACATCCTGAAAACGATAATTGTACTTGTGTAAAATATTGAAATTATTGTGTGTCAAATGAAAACTAGGTGACATAATTCAGAAATTGCTAATACTTTTTCTCATAGTTTTTAACAAGCCATTTGTAATATAACACACTGTTTGGTCGTAAACTATAAAACAAGCGAGGCGAGGTCGTGGATGCGCACTGCTGAGGAGTCCCACAATAGGACGAAATGGTCGTCCAGTGCTTCCATGTTTTCCTTGGTGGTCTAGCTTCAATTGACTCACGCTTTCAACAATGAAAATATTAAATCTCCACAAAACCCCTTCTGATAAAAATAACACTTAATTTCTTAGCACATTTCATCTTATACACATAGAATTCTAAATAATTTACACATAAACACTTAACTTTTATCCTTTAGTTAGTTACTTTTTAACATCTAAATCGATCATGTATTTTTAGTTCACTGAAAATTAGTAAATTAATGTTTCATTTAGGAGAATTAAAATTCATGACATTGTTTCATATGTTTCTTATTGATGACACTATAAAATTTTATAGACATTACGGATTAAAGCTAACACAATAACTTATTAGTAATAAAAGAATGAATAGATTTAAATTCAAAGTCAGTAGTATAATTAAGTTCATTTGTGTTTTCCCTTATTCAATTCCTTTTCTGTGTTTCATATACTACTTATTAATATTCAGTAACTAGTTTCAATTCTGACAACTTTTGAACATATAGAGCAACATACTCTGTTGTTGTCTAGCATTCTCAAGTATCCATATAAATTTGTGATATTCAATTTCCTTATAACTGTAACTGAAGCTTCTTGACATTTGCAACAGTTACCTTCGACTTTAACCCATTCACTGAGTCTTTATTTAGTGTGTAACAGTTTTCACGTTCTCAGTTGTTAACAGTCTTTGTCCCCGATTATTGACAATCACTATAGATTCGCTAAACGCCCCAAACATATCATAAATAGAAATTTGTAACAATTCTGTATATATTTGTGTAATGGTAATACCACCTTTTAGATGAAACTTACTTTTGATCCAGATTTTTTCCACTTAACTTTATCGTGTGGTCAGACGCTCTGATACGGTTTTACAATATTGTGTTATGGAATTACAACAGATTGGGACAAATAATAATGAAGCAATTAGACTGTACAATAACTGGACTAATCATTTGTCACGAACAGACAGAAAAATGACACATATCCGAGGTCCTATGTCTGTAAAACACTCAATGACCCTCAGATAATAATGGATACCGATAGATTGTACTGTATGTAATCTCTAATGATGTTCATTTTGTCGGATATTTATTTTCGTACGAGGAAGTGTTTCAATTTTTTTTACAAAGAAAACGACTGTGATTGCATGGTCGATTGATCAGGTATTTTCTATTGTCAGTCATAAATGTAACAAATCAGTAGACTCAGTTTTATGAGCAATTGCTGGTTGACTAAATCATAAAGTTAGGCTTTACTAATCGATTATAATTCTGTGGATCATTTTAACAGCCGAATAATGGCCATCAATCACAATTCTTCACAATCCAAGAGGATGTAAAAATTCTACTAGACAGAAGGAAGATAACTGAGATTTTAACACATAGGTGATTAATTTCAGCTTATTGAAAGTACAGATGTGATGGTCTAACAGTCGGGAAGATATTGAGAAAAAAAGATCGCTTAACACGTAATTGCACTTAACAAAAAACACCTACGTTAGTATCTAAGGATTTAATCTAGTTTTAAAACTGACGGTGACCTAAGTGAACTGTTCAACCGTACTTGGCCGTCACGATTTCGCGGTTGTTAAAAGAGACAGCAAAGTCAATATTGTGAACAAAAAAAATGTAATGCAAGATGATTGAGTTAAAACTGGTCAATATAAAGTCATCTTTATCAAACAAAAGAACTATACGAAAAGATCCAAAGTCCATGGTTTTGTCTTTCAAATCCTGATTATCAATAATCAATTCATCAACATCAATCATTTAGTAAAACAATAGCAAATATGCCTCATTTTAGAAAAATCCTATTGAAGCTAAAACTCACCTGATTTGACACCATAAACATTTTCCAAAGTTTGATTGATGTGATTCTTCATATTCTTTATATTGTCTACAATGGAGTTGATTTTAGCTGTTTCTTTTTCAATCTTTGTTAGGCATGTTTTAAGCTGAAAGCACGACAAAAAGTTTGGTAAAATATATATGATCTGAAGACAAATAATTCATATATTGCACACGAAGACCAAGATAATATATGGTCTGTTGTCTTCTATGAAACCAAGAAATAGAACATAGTTTACGAATCACTACTGAAGTTTTGCACATCCTTATAAGTTATATATACTACTGAATTAATTTGGTTAAACTACATTAGTTATTAGAGATGGCAAGAAATAATCGGTTCTCTAAAACACCTTTTTTACAATGTCATCTTGTTGAAGAGTAATTCAACAAAGTATATAAAACGTATTTTTAGTAAGTTGTTGAAATTAGACAAATTAATGGATCATATATTTAGTGAGATGGAGCAATAAACGAATCAAAACCTTATTTCTAAAAGTTAGAAATCATATTTATAAGGAAATCTTGCCGTTACAGGGGTAAAGGCTACTAGTAGGAAGTTCTAAATATAGATCCTAATGTTTTTGGGATTAAGACATATTTTAAGCAATAAGAACACCAATATTATCACTTGGGAGATGTAGTGGTTCAGAGCTGTTGCTCAGACCTATATTCACAAACCGGAAACAATGAATAGTTCACTTGTAATGCTTCATTTAAAGTGGTTATGATATCTATGACATATATCAAATCAAAGCCTAGCATCACGGGTGGTGTTTGCTGGTGTGAGAGTTAGCTGGAAGAGAGCTAAGAATGACCGAATCAAGGCATGGCATCAGTTCATGAAATCACTAAATGTTTGACTGAATCGTGTAGGTAGGTGCAGACTGCCTGATTAGGGTCAGAACGATTATCGTAACTAATGGTTGGAGATGTCGGATGACATGGCTTGTGACCGATTGAAGTGGGACAGATCCACTCACTCTCGGTCTCCCCTTAGATCTTGAGTTTTTAAATTATCATGTTGAGTAAATTTCTTCTTTCCTTTCGAATGGCATTATCCGTGCTAAATCTTTCCTGCTACTACTGTTTCTTATGCTACTCTTGGATTTGTCGATGTGGTAATACAGTACGGCAACTTGAACTAATGTACATATGTGTCATTTTCTAAAATGACCATGACTGACCATTTCGATAATAGGAAACATAAAATAACAACAGATACTCACATATTGTAAAATCCGTTGGTTAGTTGCTACAATAGTATAATGAAGCAGTTTATAATTTGGTAACTAAATCAAATTTTTAATCTCAACATTTCACTGAGTTAGTCATTTATACTTAAAACGTATGGTGAGGATCAAAATGAACAAAAAACAATATAAGATGACGAATATTTGTCATAATGAGGCATTTTACTTACTATTGTAATTCTATTCGTGTAAGTAATAATACGATTTTCAATAGCTTTGTCACGTTTTTCAGAGTATTCTAACTGGAGTTCATCATCTTTGAGAACTACTGAAGAATTCAGATACAGTACTTTACTGACTAAAAATATCTGAAATAATCTGATTTATATTCATTGAGGTATATTTACATCGAAAGAATCAAACATGTCTACAAGACGGTCTTCAAGTCTTTCTTTTAAGTAGTAAGTGAGCGACTGAAGTTTTTCTGCTGTAAATTTTAATCCAAACTAAAAGAAAGAACATTGTAAAGTTAACAGAGAAGAGACCAAACTTTATCTGATAACTTCTCACTGAATTCATCTATCATTTGTCCCAAATGAGTAATGATCACATTGTATACTAAAAAGAATATTGAATAATCACAAGAACGGGAGGATTACAATCATCTGAAAGTTGAAGAGGTGCAAACCCAAGTAGCTTCGAAACATATTCTTGTGCAACCTCAATTGGAACGGATAACGTCTGTACTTCACTTTTGTGCATCATGAACAACCGACCAACACGAATTTACTTATGTCTAAATAAAATCCACAAATAAGTGAATAAGTTGGCTTAACATCATTACATGTAAAACAAACAAAAAACTAAACGAAATAATAATCCAAAAAGTATACACAGTGGGAGGTTTTATATATATGCCAGGTTGATTGATTACAAGTTTTCAGATCACTTACAATTTATTGGTTTATGGCGTACACAATTGATTACGCAAAAAAAGATGACAAATGCTGTTTGTATTTATTGAAGCACAAAGGAAACTGAATAAAACGGATGTGCCAGGTAACGTGTGAAGAAATAGGACGGGATATAATTTAACGACGAACTTTTAAAACAAAGTCTAAGGGTAGAAAAAATAAAGTCTTCGTTTTGTTTAGAAGTTAATTTCATTGTAAATGCAAACAAGTAAAGGAAACTGCAGTAATATTTTAGAGGTATATTAGACGGTGTTTTAAATAATTGAGGTGTAATGCTTTTGACTGTAATTAGGGGTGTTACATGTACCAGTACATGTCAAATGGTCTCATAAACCTATTCGATGTTTCTAGCTTGTTTCATTATATTAAACTAAAAGACTGTATTGTGTATTGATGTCATACATAAGTAACGATATCATTCATATTTTGGGGTTAATGTGATTTTTTGAATAAACCCTTTAAAAGCTAAATGCTTACTCTAGTTTAATAGTAGAAATGGATGGTGGTGTGTGTCTTGCGGGTAGAGTAGAAATTATTAAATTTAATCAGTTAGTATTGTACATCTTTCAAGATGATTTCATTTACTAAACTTGGTAGAGGATTATCGGTAAAACCAGAATTCGTAATATGAACAGATCATAATTTATACTCTAGAATAAATTTAGTTAGACAGGAAAATTAGGTTTGAGATATAAGAGTAAAAACAGAAATAATAATAATAATACTAGCAATGAGAAGGAGGCAATTCATTAATCTTCAAAGTAGGAGAAAAAAGTTAGTAGAAATGACAAGGAAACAAGTTGAGTGCTCCTTGAGTTTTGATTGTTGATTCATCAATAATTATTACAGGTAGACGAGTAGGAGGTGGAATTCAGAAGAAATGGAAAAATAGGTCAAAACTGTTTTTAAGTTGAATTAATCTTTGTTTGGGTGTATATATATATAGGGCTTTGATGTTTACGTTCTCACTGCTAAGTAATTTCTAACTGTAGGGATGTAGCTAGGATTGTTTGTCATTTACGTTCAACAAGTAATTAGATGGTTTCTTTTTTTTTCTTCTTTTTAGTAGAATTTTATGATTTGTGTACTCTCAAGGGATACGTTTTTTCTTTCTTCTTCTAGAATAACTCTCAGTTATACAAAAAGAGAAATACTTCATTATTTCTTACAATGTTTATATATAATTACATTGGAATATCTTCATTTATTTAATGGTTTACAAAAGTTAAGTGTGGATAAAATCCTTTTTAATGTAATTCCAGAGTGTTTAGAGGAAAAAATAAGTTAATATATGAATCTCGAAGTTTCAGCAGATTTGTTCCAACTTTTCTTTTTAGCTCGAATTTCCTTAAATTCACATCAATATGAATTTATGGCTTTTTATTTCGATTCAGAAAAAGGTATTAAGTGTCAGAGATTACTGTTATTTTAGGGGATTTTTCTTTTTGAGATTTCATAGTTTGAAAAGAAATAAGACAATTGTGCTCATTTATAGTTGAGATCATGAGTCAATTGAAGTTAGACTACTATGGAAAACCCCAAAGCACTGGACGGCCGTTTCGTTCTACTGTGGGACTCTTCAGAAGTGCGCTTGCGC
>NC_031495.1:11673950-11674879 GCF_000237925.1 Schistosoma mansoni
TTGGGCAACCCTGCCTAACCCCACTGCTCGAATGGAACAAGGGAGAAAGGTGGTTGTATGCCCTCACTCTGCCTGAGGTGTTCGTATACAGGGCCTTTAAGATGTTAATGAACTTCTCAGGCACACCCTTCTTCAATAGACAATCCCAGAGAACAGTCCTGTCCAACGAATCGAAGGCAGCCCTGATATCAAGAAACACTACGATTGTTGGCCTGCGATAAGTATGACGGTGTTCTAACATTTGGCGGAGGGTGAAGATGTGATCAATGCATCCTCGACCAGAACGAAAACCAGCCTGCTCCTCGCGAGTCAATCTTTCTCGAGTTTTAAACAACCTACGAAGAATGACAGAAGCCAATAGTTTGGACGCAATCGGAAGTAGACTTATCCCCCGATAGTTGTTACAGGAACAACGTGAACCCTTTTTAAAGATAGGGACGACTATTGACTCATTCCATGATGTTGGAACACTCTCTAGCTCCCAGACCTTTGTAAACAACACAGTCAATTCCTTAGTCAGAAAGTCACCACCATCTTTAAAAAGAGCCAGAGGTAAGTCATCTGAGCCCGGTGATTTGTAGCGCTTCAAGAGTTGGAGTTCCTTGCGGACTTCCGCCTCGTTTGGTGGATCAGTCGTCACCGGCCATTATTTTTCTCATCTTTATAAGAACTTTCATCAAAATTATGTACATCATTACGCGAACCCATAACTGGTAAACTGACACGAGAAATCGAATACGGAGCTGATTCACTATAGGCTTCTGTCTCCCGATGATTTCGAATTATATTTGGCACAATTTGGTTCACTGTACTGTTCCAGTTATTTTCTGGATGTGCGTCCTTCCAGCTTTCTTGACCAATATCATGTAAACCGGAGTTTAGTTCTGACTGAAGTTTGTCTTCCGAGATCGGCGGATTCAATGGTGCTT
>NC_031495.1:11675079-11702459 GCF_000237925.1 Schistosoma mansoni
ATATTTCAGGAAATAAAGAATTTATTTGTAATGCAGATAATGGTGCAAAAATGGCCGTCTCAGAAGAACGCCCAGTTGAGGGTTCAATTCCCTTCATATCTGATGGAAAAGGCAAAATGGTATCAGATGACCAGGAAAAAGAAGGTTCCGTAGACAAAGCCCTGAGTCCCGAGTCAAATGAAGCACCATTGAATCCGCCGATCTCTGAAGACAAACTTCAGTCAGAACTAAACTACGGTTTACATGATATTGGTCAAGAAAGCTGGAAGGACGCACATCCAGAAAATAACTGGAACAGTACAGTGAACCAAATTGTGCCAAATATAATTCGAAATCATCGGGAGACAGAAGCCTATAGTGAATCAGCTCCGTATTCGATTTCTCGTGTCAGTTTACCAGTTATGGGTTCGCGTAATGATGTACATAATTTTGATGAAAATTCTTATGAAGATGAGAAAAATAAGTCGTCCGAATCAAATGGTGATCAAAAATCTAATGCAATTTTATTAGATGATGATTCCCCTAGTTATCTAATAACCTCTAGTGAAAATCTGAATGAATTTGATGGAAATGTTTCAGAAGAGCCAAATTCCGATGACCTAAAACCAAATGTCGTTCATTATCACCTAGTCATTCCCAGTGGATTCTCTATTCAATGCGAGAAATATGTTCTAAATAAAGTCATATTAATTGTAATTTGGAGATATGAAGATCTAATATTGTTTCGTGGGGGAGGATAAAGTCGACAAATGCAGTCTGGATACCTACCCCGAATCTTCAGAGAAAAAGGGGAGGTGTTGGGATGACCCTGCAATTTTCTCGCAATCGATATGACAAGCTCATGAAACATCAAGGAGCATTTCAACCAATCAGCGATTGATTAGAAGTTATGTTACTAAAATAGCGAAAATGAAAAGTCACATGTAGAGATTCTGATGCTGTCAAAATGTGTACGTATCTTTCTGCCAAGTAACGCTTCCGCTGGAGAGACCCCATTTGTTGTCTGAGGGTTCGGTGTAGAACGGTAGATAAACAAGAACCTCTATAAGATCTCTTCGGTGTCCCCCTCCCCTCTTGATTTTTTTAGAGCATTTTTGAACGTACCAACAAAACGTTCTACCTGGCCATTCGATTGCAGATGGAATGGAGGTGTTCGGATGTGCCTGATTCCGTTCTACTGACAAAATTCTGAAAAGCCTTTTCTGACTTCATCTGTCGACACTGGAGTGTTTCGAATAGCCGCTGCTGCTACACTCTGTATTTCTGGAACTTTTTCACCTGTCTTTTTTGCATGTGAAGTGGTATCTGGTGATGGACACGACACGTTACAAACGCTGTTGATGGGTATATCCATTAATCCAAGCTTTTCTAACATATCTAGACCAAGAATATCAAGGTTTGGTCGTTCTGTTAGATAACATACCCCTTTACAGCTATTTCCATTGACGGAAAATTCACACTGTAATTCGCCAACTAGTTTCAGTACACCTCCAGATGCGTTTTTAGCCGTTTTCTTGGATGGCTTCATTGGCGGCTTCCCAAGCAGGTTAAACGTTTCTCTAGACACTAGAGTGATATCGGATGCTATGTCAGTTTGAAGACGAGCCGCTATACGATTAATCTGGATCGTAACATACTTTCTCCGAATGTCATAGTCTATTTGAAAGGCTGCTACCAGAAAAAGTGATTTAGATTCGGCTGACTTCACGTGTCGATGAAGTTTGTGCTTCTGCTTAGGCTGGGATGTACGATTTGGAGGGCAATGACCTTCTTTATGCCCACGTTTGTTACACATCTGACATTTATGTTTCTTGAATGGGCAGAATCGTACATAATGCCAATCACCACATAACCAACATGCAGTCGTTGGTTTGCTACAACTTGTTTTTGGTTTCTGAACTTTTAACCTAGTAATAGCATTGACACTACTGCAGGTTAAATTACGATTTACCTGTTCAATTAACTGATTGTCGTGTCTCATGTTCTATAGCCTCTTACACTCATCTGTTAATGTTCTGAGTGTGATGTTAGGATCTTGATCGAAACGAGTTAGAAGTCTGGTTCTAATCTCAGCATCTTGTGGTGACTGGAGAGCTTTGATGAATATAAGGCATTTAAATTCAGTCAGTCAGTCAGTCAGTCAGCGACAACGTAGGACCAGGCACATATATGCATCGGTCCAAGTTGCCATACCTCGTTAGCACAACAAGATGAACACCGGATTCATGGTAGTTAATTTAGTGTTGGTGGTAGTATATAAATTATAGGTTGTATATAAGGATATAGTACAGGAAGGAAGAGAGATATGAAGCAATTTTAATCTCGTAGTTTAAGGGAAGATAAAGAGTGTATACACCTACGCCATTGTGATCGATTCTGAGCCATGTCACCTAGAGTCTCCAACCATTGGTTACGATAGTCACGCGGACCCCAACCAGGTAGTCTGCATCTGCCAACATGGCTCAGGCTAGAAGTTAGTGACTTCAAACACTGATGCCATGTTTTGGTTTGGCCGCCCCTAACTCTCTTCCAACCATCCCCAATACTAGTCATCATAGCGCGTCGTGGTAATCGGTGTTCAGCCATACGTAACACATGGCCCAACCATCTCAGTCGATGAAGATTCATGACCTCATCAACTGATTTACCATCGTCCCCTAATACCCTGCGTCTAACCTCACTATTACTTACCCGGTGATCCCAGCAGATGCGAGCAATATTTCTAAGACATCTGTGGTCAAATACTAGTAACCTACGAGTATCTTCTACTCTTAATGGCCATGTTTCACAGCCGTAAAGTAGAACAGAGCGAACTGATGCGCAGTATACTCGTCCCTTAATTGATAGACGGATATCTCGTCTTCGCCATAGGTGACGTAAGTTGGCAAAAGCCAAACGAGCTTTTTGAATCCGTGCTGAGATTTCGTCAGACACCAACCCATTAGGGCTGATCAGACTTCCAAGATAAGTGAAGTTGTTCACGCGTTCGACTACTTCACTCCCTATCCTTAGTTCGGGTGTTGACGCAGGCCAGTCCTGGAGTAACAATTTACATTTGGATGGGGAGAAACGCATCCCAAACATCCTGGCATTATTACTGAGTTCCAACAGAAGACTCTGCATTTTGTCAGCGTCTTCACCAAACAGGACTATGTCATCTGCGTATTCTAAGTCGCTTAGTGGTCCCCCTGGTAGGAGATCAATTCCTGTAAATTCAGTCGACGAGAGTGTTATTTCCAGCAACAGGTCTATAATGAAGTTAAACAAAAAAGGGGATAGTGGACAGCCTTGACGTACACCACTTGAGGTTGTAAAATCATATGACAGTTCGCCATAAGCTCTCACTCGACTGATAGTGTTCGAGTAAAGAGCCTTCACAAGGTTTATGTACTTCTCAGGTACACCTTTCAATGACAGACACTGCCACAGAACCTCTCGGTCTACAGAGTCAAATGCTGCTTTCAAGTCAAGAAAAACTATCATTGTCGGACGCCGATAAACGTGTCTGTGCTCTAAAACTTGACGAATGGTGAATATGTGGTCGATACAGCCACGACCAGGTCTGAAGCCAGCCTGATTTTCTCGTGTTTGCAGTTCACGAGTCTTAGTTAGGCGCCTGATAATTATTGAGGCTAGTATTTTAGATACTATGTTAGTCAGACTAATCCCTCTATGGTTATCGCAGGATGATTTTGACCCCTTTTTATATATTGGGACAATAAGTGATTGTGACCAGTCGGATGGGATTACATCCGTCTCCCAGATTTTAGCCAGAATATTAGTCCTATATTAGACCTCTGGAGCCAATCCATCTGGACCAGCTGCTCTTCCTCGTTTCAGATTACCTATAGCCTTTTGAACTTCAAGTAGGGTCGGGGGGCCCACTTCAATGTTCCATTCAGGTTTTCTGGGAATTGATCTTCTGTCAACGAGCGTAACTTGAACCTTTCACATTCTCTGTTGACGATGTCTGCTAGAGCACCATATTCATCGGTTTCTCGTTTCACCAAATGGAGACACTGGTAGCGAATACTAAACAATGAGGAAGATTCACCGAATATTTCTGACAGCTGGGATACTGTCTCCTCGAAACTGAGCTCTCGAGGTATCAGCATAGCGTGCATGTTCATGACTTCCCAACTTGCGCATCAACAGTCGAGTCTTCCATGCGTCTTGTTTACAGAACTCTATTCTAAATTTGTCTTCCCAACGCTTGAACCACGTGAGAAATGTATTTCCACATTCGGGGTCATAATAGAATTCTGGAATGCTGCTGGCAACTGCATCACAAGAAGTACTTGAAGTAGCATGTGAACTCGAGCAGTGGATGTTAAGCTGTTGCGTCAGAGTTTCTAACAAGTGCATTTGTGCGTCAAGTTGTGCTTGCTGTTGTTGCAGTATTCGGTTAAGCTGGTCGTTTGATATCAGCATTTTGAATGAATTTTCCTTTTTCCCCGTCGCCACTGTTATAATTGTATTTTGCTAATAAACGACCCAGCTATTCCTATTGCTTAGTATTCTTATACAATGACACTCAACAAGACCCCAAAATCAGAACACGTTGAACAGGAATGAAATTGTATTCCCAAAATAACAATCGTAAGTGAACAGCAATCACTGGTTTGAATAACGTTCATATATTTACAGTATATACATAATAAGCTTCTAGATTTTTCTCCAATAATTTGTCAGGGCTGATTGGTTTAGAATTAGCCAATCAGCGCGCGCCATCACGATCATGCACATAACATGCCTTAATCCGGTTTATTTCCCACTAACAGTAACCTAGGATGCATTTCATCAGGTCCCGTGGATTTGCCTATATCAAGCCTGTTTAGTAGACCAAAGACATCGAGTTCTTTAATGGTCACATTGTCCAGTGTGTGTGTGTGGGATTCGTATGAACGGACGGGGTGTCTGTGCGGTACATTGCTAATGTAGCTTGAGAATACTTGAGCTTTACTATAGTCGTCCTCCACTAAAGATGAAGCATTACTGTCTCCCCATAGTGCTGGAATAGTTCCTCTTCTTTTAGTTCTTTGGCTTATATACGAATACAAGCGTTTAGGGCATTCTATAGATTCCTCAAGTTTTTTTTAGTGCAACGTTCTAGACTTACGTGGGGTCAAGGCACAAGTATTTCGAGCTTCTCAATATTGGGATTTTATTTCATCAGTATCCAGTAACCTAAATCTTTCCGATATTTTTCTCCTCTTACGGATAAGGGTGCGAACCTTTCTACTGAACCATGGTGGAGAGTCTCTCGGACCGTTTGTAGTCCGAGGGGTGTGGGATGCAGTAACTTTTAAGTACAAATGTTAAAATACATCCCAAGCTACTTCCATCGGGGACTCTGATTCTATTATCCAATCTACTGACGATGCTGAGTGTATAATATCTTCTATATTTGCTTTCTAGACATTAGGTCTGGGTTGGGCTGACGCGTGCTCGTTTTTGGCAACTATACTGAAGTCAAACGTTAGAATTGCATGATCAACTTTACCTAGGAGTGGCATGTAATCGAGGGCCGTGACATCACCCTCATAATGGGTCAATACAAGATCTAGTAAGGATGATTGAGAGTTCGGGTCGTACCTAGTCGCTCCTTCCACATGTTGCACTAGGGCACATGTGATAACCGTATCAACTAGTTCCTGCTCGAAGGAATTTTCTAGCAATCCAGTTCTCAGATTTTTCCAGTCTACCATGGGTACATTAAAGTCTTCTAGGATTAGACATCGACCACTATGTGACCATGTATTAAGACCGTCTAGTAAGACCTCATTTAGCTCACAGATTGAAATGTGGTAGACCAAACCAATCAACAACTCTTGTCTCTAGGATTTCAAGCGACAACTAACTAATTCACGTCCCACTCTCATGGGATACATTGTCGATAATGGTAAGTGGGATAGTATTCTTAATGAATAAAGCTACTCCTCCCTTACGCTTCTGGATTCTGTCGGCTCTTACTAACGTGAAGCCTTCAAAATCAAGTTCCATGCTATCTATAGGCTGCGTCAGCCAAGTTTCTGTGACTGCGATTATATATGGCTTGGTAGAGTTAATCTGTGCACCTAGATCCGATCGCTTACTGAGCAAGCTTCGGACACTTGTGTAACAGAAACGAAGCCTATTTAAATGGCTTTGTGCTGCACCCATAGTGGCCTCGGCATCATTCTCTGTCGAGGCCTCACAACTCGAAAATGTACAATTTTGAGGTCCTTTTCGCCAGCATCTAACTTAAGCCTTAGCCCTGTTTTGGCTTTTCGTCTTTTTATACGGTCGGCGAGCAGCAAGTCCCAACGGACTAAAGCTCCTGACTCCTTGAGTTTATGTCTATTCTGTAGTATTAAGTCCTGTTTGTTGAGATTTAAATATTACTTTAAGCAGCCTGGTCTGATTCTGTTTCAAGTTTATTTAGCTACCTGGTCTAAACACTTTGAGTAACGTGACTCCGGAGATATCCTGAGGCATTACCTGATTTAGTAGCTGTTTTATCAACCCAATGTCATGCTCGAAACGAGTTTCAGGTTCTAAGCTTCCACTCTCTTTGATTCTATGAAAGATAACTGACCTATCACCATGAACGGTCTTTAATTTTTCGGCTACTTTTTTGGAGGATGGTTGGTTTTTCTCTAATAGCGTTATTTCGTTTCTTGTTCTCGACCTGTACCTGTTCACCAACTTTTGTTGGAGTAGCAACCACAACCGTGTTAAACATACTGTGGGATTCCGGAGAACTATCGACTTGGGCAGTCAGGTTGCGATTAGGTTTTTTAGGTCTTTCCTGATGGCTACCATTCGGAGAACGGGGGACAGAAGAAACTTCCTTACATGAGTTTCTATTTCGAACAGACCTCTTTGAAGTCGGTCTTCCCTCCTTTGATCCATGAAAGTCAACTGTTACTGGGCTTAGTTGAGGTGACTTAACATCAATTTGTGTATCAACAGAGCGAGTACTGCCCGATCTGTCTCGGCCTCGTTTGCTAATACACTTTTTAGCTGCATTTCGCATTGAAATGGCTTTGGTTAGCAAGCTATTTGTGTCCGAGCAGCACTGCTGACAAAGCTACACGCAACCACTTTTACTAAACAGTTTGAAAGTCACTAGCGTTAGATTCGTACAAACCGTCTGGTACCATCCTTTGCACTAGTCGCACTGCATGCCGCTTTCAACGGGGTATCGACAGCTTAGGAGTTGACAGTTGCTTCTCTTACATTGTTTAGACATCAAAGAGAGGTTTTCAAAAAGAAACCAGATACAATAATACCCAGAGACAAAAGAAACTGATAACCAAAAAAGCGGAAAACTAGATTGTTAGAGCCAAAAATGCTAACAAATACGATAGAATCAAAGTACTCAAAAGTACCAGAGACAAACTACTTTAGAAGCAAAACTGATACTATTAGAGAATACTTTAACCGAAATAAATACAAATAAAGTGAAAACAGTAGTCTTGATACGTAATAAACGATCAAAACAATAAAAGTTACTCAGTGAGGAAAAATACCACTGTCCTTTTTAAAGAGCACACATTCTCCTAGATTTGGCGATAGCTTCGTTTAAATCGGTTGCTTTTGTAAAGTATGAGCTTTACTTTTCTTTTGTTCTCTACGTGGGCCGACGCGGTACCGCGTAAACTAATACTACACTACTGGCTACTGTTTTAATACCTATATAAGTGAAACTTTGGGGAATTTCCTCAGATATGGGGAAATATTAGGGTTTTTGTGCCATTTCCTCAATATTTTCTATAGCGGCTTCCCCAAAACGGACAAAATTTTCCCCAAATTAGGGAGATTGGGCATGGTGCAGTTAATTTGAATACTGCGTAAAACTAGTGTCTGACTATGAGCACAAATCTATACAATTCTACGTCGAACCATGCGGGAACTACCATAATTCTTAAGACTAACCTGAAATCTGGTGAGCGGATGAGGCGGTCACCTCGAAAAGCCGCCAAAACCACAGGGGTAGTCAGTCGATGCATTTTAAAAATGTAATATTCAGATATTGTTTGAGAGCAAACATCTTAATGGAATCATATTTATATGTCCTCACTCCTCCAACGATTATAAGTACTGGTGTATTGAATAAACAGTAAACTAGATAAGCAGTAAGGTTTTCGGATCAATTACTGGGAGTATGTCAGAAAAGGAAAACGACGCTGTTCTGATTAAAGTCCAACAAAAACCATTAAAAATAGCAAGGTGATTCCACTTTTGTGTGTTTTATTTGCTTCACAAGCTACTCAGGGTAGGTATATTGAATTGAGATGTGAGAGAATTCTCCTTACAAATAAAGACAGCCTTAAAAAACGTGCACATAATTCGGGACTGGAGTATGAGGATCGTTATGAATAAGGAACGCTGTTTTTTAAAATGAAAACTCAACTGAAGCATTGAAAGAGGAATTTAAGTATTTGCAGATGTTTAATCTACTATAGTTGAACAGAAGTGTTGCGTTTTCCACCTTATATAGTCTTATGTCAAAGTTTCAGCAAACGATAATTTCCTGGCTTGACTTACCCTGAAGTAGAGTTCAGATCACTCTGCCTCCATCGCCCAATTTGATAACGAATAGAAGCTTACTAGAGTTATATCGTATGTAACGGATGATATATTAGAGAAGTAAAGAGTACGGATATATAACCTCAGGGATAGATCAATATCATTTGATTGATCAGTTCGCGTTGGTTATAACTGATCATGATGAAATTCCATTAACGATTCAACGTTTAATGATCAGTCTCTTGACGCAGGAACTGTTGGGATTAATGGATTATTGGCTAAGGCTCAGAGATAGTTTACTGCCTGAGGTGATTCCATACTAATATTGAATTACTACCCTATTTGACAGAGAGTGATCACGGTTTGTTGCATTGTTGATTATGAACATACACGATTGTGTAAAACTTTTTTCCCACTCTCCGAATAATTGATTTGCAGCATTGCCAGTAATCACGCATCACCCTCTGACACTAGGAGATTCGAGTAATTACGTTCCACTGATCACGAAGCTGAGCGCTTGCTGAATCTTTCATCCGGTTCAGCAACACTCCGTTGAAGACATTTCCTGGTACCGATAGTGGTGTGGTTCCTCTGTAGGTCCCACTTTTACCGGGATACCCTTCCTTTGGTATCATGATGATTTATCCTTCTTTCAGGTCTGTTGGTACTTGTTCTTCCTCCCAAATCTTTTTGGATAGAATGCGGAGCATGTCTGCGGTTACTTCGCTGCCTGACTTTAGTGCTTCAGCTGGTATATTGTCAGGTCCTGCTTCTTTCCCAATCTTCATTTGTCTGATAACCACCCCGATTTCTTCGATCACTAATGAAGTGAAGGCTACAGAAACGTCTGCGTGCGATGCTTCGATGTCCGGTGAATTCAGTGGAGCTGGCCTATTCAAAAGTTCTCCAGTGTTTTACCCATCTATTTCTCTATTCTTGAATCCCATTGAATGTATAACCTTCTTTGTCCTTTACCAGTCTCTCTGGTTTACCATATTTCTGTGCTAGTTACTTCGTTGTGTCATATAGTTGTTTGATATTTTCTTCTCTTGCAGCCAGGTCTTTTACGTATTTCCGCTTGTCAGTCCTAATGCTCCTCTTCACTTGCTTGTTTGCTTCTATTCATTCAGCTTGTTCCATGACCTTATCTTCTCTTGTTCAGGTGTTGTTAATTGCTGTCCTCTTACTTTCCATTTCTTAAACCTTGTTCAGGGTTTCGATAGTGATCCATTCCTTATGAAGATGCTTCTTGCGGCATAGCACCTTCTGACACGTTGAAGTTAGTGCTCCTTTGGTTCCCTACCAGTTGTCCTCCATAGAAGTTTCCTCTTCTTTGAGTATATATTGCAAGGCTTGGAACCTGTGGTTGAGAGTTATCTTGAATTCGTTGAATTTGTCCGTTCATCGAAGGAAGGGTGTATTGAACTTTTGTAATGCTGTTTTTCTCAGTTGCTCAATGCTTCATTAGCTTTAGTTTCATCTTGGTAACAATTAGATGGTGATCTGAAGCTATTTCAACTCCTTTCCTGGTCCTCACATCTTCCATTGTCCGTTTTCACTTTTAATGATGCAAATATGATGTATATAGTCCTCCTTGATGTGATCCTTGATGTGATTGGATAACATTAATTGTGATTCTCTATTTTTTTGTTTTCAAGAATGCTTTGATGACTCTGGATCTGTGAGCTTCCCATCCTGTAAGTACTTTTCGTGCTTCTTTGGACAGCATCAAAGTAACTCCTTGTGTGTACGAAACATTTTCTTCTTCATGATTTAAGCGCAAAAGCACTTTTCCAGAAACTAATTTTTTCTGCTCAGTTTGGGTTCAGTGAGTTTCACTGATTCCGAAAACCATCAAGCTGTATCTTCTCGTTTCTGCAGCTACTCGCTTGGTCCTCCCAGTCTCCCACATTGTCTGGACATTGCATGTACCTGTATTGATTAATGTTTTGGTTATTGGAAGAGACTTCGTCCTCGTGATTTACGAAGAATTTCAGCCTTCATCATGAGGAGTTTTACTTCCTCTAAGTGAAGATTGTTCAACTCGGAGAACAGAGTTTAAATGGTTCAAATTGTTTATTTATAGTTAGCATTTTTCCTCAAAGGTATTTTCTACGGAACAGGTATGCTGACTTCATGCCCAGTCCTCCTCCTTTACCCGAACTTGGGACCGGCAGGAACCCTAGAAGAGCTATAGCAGTGTCCTTGCTCGATCGAAACCCAAAACAAATTAGTTGGCTAAGGGATAGTTCTTTATATTGTTATGAACTTAAATTTACATTATTATCCAAATAAGTTCTACCACCCAGTTGTTCAACAACTAATCAGTCAACAAATAATAATGTCTAAATTGCGCTGAGTAAATAAACTGATAAAAAACAAAAGATGGCAGTCGAGTTTAGCAAATAAAAGTTCCTATTATGTATTCTATCCTATCTGAACAGATGATGTCCATATTGTTCAGAAGGTAGTACTTAACTTCATGAAGATATCAAAAAACAAAGGTACCAAGAACTAAACGTTATAAAACTGAGTGTTCGCGATCATGGAAGTGTGCTTCAGCTCACAATCAAAAAGAAATATATACAAAAGTGTGTACATGGAGGGATTTTCGTACACAAACACACAAAACGCGTCGCTATCATGAGATTTGGGACAAGACTTAACAGTATTTGTAAGACAGCACTTGAAAACTATTGTGCATTTCAGTGCAGCAGCTGCCATAGGGCTCGTGTACCATCAATTTACGAAGCCTTTAAAGGCCTTGACACAGATGTCTGGTAATATATACAACCGGCCAAGTAACCGCTTAACTGTAGATGATATTGTGGTGTTTCGTTCAATCAGTGTTTTTCACTTACCAGAGTTGAAGGGAGGTGATGTGACTGCTTCACGTTCATAGTATTACGATGAATTCAAACCATTCAATGACTCTCTGTCATGTTCAGCCCTAACAATGTGACAAGAATAACTCTTAAAGAAATAGCAAAAGTATTCAGGAAGAATGTTGTATAGTTGCCAGGATATGTTAGAAAAGTGCAGAATATGATTTCACTATCACCTGATCTTATTTATGCCATTCATTAACTGATACTTGAGAGTTTTCAATGTTCCTGACCACTTTCATCAATCGGTGAAAGTGCAATGATCAGTATCATACGATAGGGATAAGTCTCTCTTGACAGGTAATTTGACTAAAGCTGAGTTTGATTTCACCACCTCAATAATATTATATTTATTTAACACAACAGAAATCCAAGACTTTTCTAAAAGCAATTTAGTTGCCACGAATGAATCAAGTGAAAACAGGAGACCACCAAAATGAGTGAGTGTATTGCACCAAAATATGTTGGTTATTCGAAAAGAATTTATCGTTTGATTCGAAGACCATGACAGTAGGGTTGTGTCGGCAGAAACACTAAAAACTTGTATGACCAGTAAAAAATATCTGCACTCCGGAACACCGAAGGCTTTCGCAAAATCTTAAGATGACCGTGACTGAGAGCAGAACAAAACAACACCTACTAAGGCTTACGGAGATACCGTAAGTGTGGCAAAGCTTCGCTATATTTATGTGCACTCAGACTCGGTGGGTATGATATAGCTCCATCATACTGTGCATATTCGTGACACTTGGTCAAATCTACAAGCATGTCATAAATCGACATGACAGACTGATATTAGCAATTGTGCGAACTGACACAAAACTTAATACTTACGTGACTGTTATGTGTGCCATTATGATCTTATTGGTTATATAGCATGTATTTATCATACTTGTTAACAGTTTCATTCATGTACAATTTTTCATGTGAGTGCTCATCTGTAATGATCTAAAGCTGACCGATTGATTTCTCCGGGTTCATGCTTTGGCTATGAGGAATAGTTGCACAACTTCGGAATGCTCAATGCTGGACTCTTAGCCTTTCAGCTGCAACAGATCAAGTTGTTTTGACAAGTAGCAAGAGGTTCGGTGACTTCGAGTACGAGTGATGTTTTCCTGGCACTGTTCTGAAGCAGTGATTAACATACTCATATGAAATTAAGCATCTAAAAGAAAAGATGAATGCATAGAACAGTTATTTCACGCAGGAACTAGAGGTTACGTGGGAAAAAGAATAATGAAATGAAATGGTGTAAGACAAAAGTGGATGAACTTGGTAGGGAAGATAGTTGTTGATCCAACTTTTCTTCTGCTATGAACAAAAAAAACGTTTGGACATTTGGTAGACAATCATGTGTTCGGTGAGATTATTATTTATGGACGACCTTTGAGTGACGCTAAACTGACCTCGAGAGTGTCCACCTAATAACCAGGACCAAATAAAGGTTGTAAACCAGTGCAAAGAATCAGGACTATGATTTACGGTTGAAGTTAAGGTTAGGAATTAAATTTAGGGTTTTCACCATGAACTGATATCAGATATAATGCCAAAAACTCTATTTAGCCAAATGGACGAGTGGATTTCGCACCAAAATCCGAGACATATTATCTTATACCTGATTGGTTCGTCCATAAATTATTGTCTCGCCGATCTTGACCATGAAACTTTGAACTCTTTCATTCCGTGTCTTTTCACTCACTATAAGAGGCATCATTCTCACATGTAGTAGGTATCACAACGTTATTCGCTTTTTGATAACTCCAGATAAATAAACAGACAAAGGTGTATTAGAAAGCTTCAAGGATACGGATTTAGAATCAGTCTTAGTAATGAACGAAGGACAATCTATAGAGTAGAATAAGTATATTTAACTACCATATGCTTAGCCTGATCTTGTATTTGGAAATAAGTATATGGTTTTATATATTTGATGTCTGCATTAATTACTACAGTAAGCTACAAATCATTTAGGGCAGAATCGTGTGGATGATTAGGTTCAAAAGGAGTATAAATGAGGGTGCATGATGGTAAGCTAATGTAAAAGTCTGTATCGTTTAGACATGACACATGACCTTACCCTTTAAAATGCTAGCTTCTTCAACTTTTGAGTAGTGATCGGTCAACTACCTGTTTCGAGTCATGCACTAGCTCAGTACAGACACAGTAATGTACAGTCTAGGTACTTACTTACAGTATTGTATCTATCCTACATAGCCTGATAAGAGACGGATAAATATTTTCTTGTGTTGTGAAGTAATTTCGGTCAACTAGGTTTCGACAGACAGGTTAGATCAACAAAACCCAGTGATTTGCTTAGATATTTACTACTCTTGAAACACTAAAAACTGATCTTAGCAAGGAAAACTGCCATAAAGTTTGTAGGTCACCAACGAAGGTGGTCTGTGTCGAAAGACTGAGCCCCCAGCTTGCGTTGAAATCTCACCTCACGGTTAACACCTACCCTTTCGTCGTATCCAGGTACTATGACTACTCTGATGACCGTAAAACACAGACAACGTTATCATGGAGATATATTAGTAAGGGTAGGTACAAGAAATAGAGTGCAACCACTGCCTCATGAGCGAGTCCGTGGCATGCAACTGATTGATGCGCGTTGGCTGGCCTTTACTTTGACGAGGATTTGTAAGCCGTTTAATACTCAGTGACCTGACTGCCGAGTGATTTAGATATGGATCCAGGGACATTTCGGTGGCCCTACATACTCTATATGAACTTAGGAAGATGTCTCAACAAAGGCTGTAGGATAGATTCTGCAATGAACGAGAAATTTAATGCTATTCGTTGCATTTACAGTTACATATAAATTAGTATGTTATCGCTGAGGTGCATACAGAAATTATTCTTGAATATCAAGTCCGTCTTTTAGTGCTTCATACTTGGTCAAATCCAGCTTGAACCGGTCATTGAGGTCAGATTCTCTATACGGGTTATGGTTAATTATGAAGAGGAAATATCATTTGTTGCAGCTAATCAGTTATATTTTAGTGAACAAGAACTCAGGTGGGAAAAAACAATTTACTTTTCAATACAAAATCACAGAATGCTTTCGTAAAATATGAAAACAATACATTAAATAAATTATATGCACATCATTGTTCAGTTACCTTTTACATACTTCATGATTCTTTCACTTCTGTTGTTATTGTAATCGCTCTCTGTTTCCTTTCTGTTATCTTCAATCCAATCTTCTCAATCTTCTGCTGTCAGGCATTTCACTTTTTATTGGTGCTACATAATACTTGTAAAACTTGTTGAATGTAATTCAAACTGTGAATCAATAATGGGAAGTATGCTGCAACTTTAAAAATGATCAGACAACAAGGAAATGAATCCAGAAAAACTAACGAATATATTTTATGCAAATTCAGGCTTCACATGTTGGATTTCAGTTTATCTACGGCCAAACGTCTCAGAATCCAGTTGATCCATATTCTGGTAAACTAGGTGGGAAGTTCATGAACCAAAATCAGGAATAGTGCGGACCCAAAGAATTACTTGTCCATTTTTCAAGACATCAACTAAGACTTTTAGAAGAAACTAAGCAGTAAAAATAGTTTAAACACAGATATTTATGAAAAAAATCGGTATCTTAACCTTTAATAAGTGATAACGAAGACTATATTCAGCTAAGAGAAATTTATTTAGATACTGTGATCTATGAACACAAAATGAAGTAACTTAAAAAGGTTCTACAATGTATAAGAACCGTATTCTTGGTAATTGGGTCTCAAACTCAATACTTTGAATAATTTGGTGTTAAACAAATTACATCGTAACAGTGAATCATTTAGCTTAATTGTCAAATTGAAATACTCACTCAGTAGAATCAAATTATTACTAAGAATTACGATGGAAATGGAACGGACATACATCAAAGAAACCATCAAACTGCATCACGAGGCAAGCCCTAACTTGAAATCCGGAAGGGAGGCGGAAAAGAGGAAGGCCAAAGAACACATTACGCCGGGAAATAGAAGTAGATATAAAAAGGATGAATGTTAACTGGAAAGAACTGAATAGGATTGTCCAGGACAGGGTTGGATGGAGAATGCTGGTGTGCCGCCTATGCTCTTCCACGAGGGGTAACAGCGTAAGTAAGTAAGTAAGCAAGTAAGTAAGTAATGAATTACATTGCATCAAACCGATTGCTATTCAGTGAATAATTTCTTAAAATTTCTCCCCCATGTAAATAAAGAACTTAATCACTTATGACATTCATACCATGAAGAATAATTTTAAGATTGAATGAAGTAAATTAGTAACTAACTCACAACGAGAAAGAGAGATAGAAAACAAAATAAAGAGACTGAACTTTTTCCATGAAAAATAACTAATCTATTTAAAAACAAGAAAAGGACTTTTATATTTGAACAATGAAAAATTTCTTTGTATATCTATATAAGCTTTAGTTAAAATTTTACTTTGCCATATTATTATTATTATCATTTATGTACTGTTTATTTGATTGTTCGGTTAATACATGTAGGTCATTTATAAGTACATATATATATATATATATATATATATATATATATAAAGACAGAGTTCATTCTTTTACATTCAAAAACAATAATGGATACCATAGTATCAAGTGAAAAACATCATTAGAAAAGTACTTCTTGAAAATACCGTAGCAACAACAATTTACATAAAATGATGATTAGTTGTTATGACATCCATGGCATTATTAAACTGTTCAAGTAATTTAATTATATATATATATAAATATGAAGACCGATTACCTTTTAATATGGTGAACATTTTACTAAAGAAAGGGATTAAATAATTTTGATGAATGAAACTGGTGTTCTATCAAAATCTACTGAAGTACCCAATGATAATGTAGAAGTCAGTAAAGGTAAGAAAATATAAATCAATTATAATTTATAGTTGAAATCATGAGTTAATTGAAGCTAGACCACCATGGGGTCGTGAATGCGCACTTTTGAGGAGTCCCTTTATAGGACAAAACGGTCGCCCAGGGCTTCCAGATTTTTCATGGTGGTTTAGCTTCAATTGACTCATGGTTTCAACTATGAAAATACTGAAATGCCCACAAAACCCCTTCTAAATTATAATTTAATTTGAATTAAAATCGAGTAATAAATTTATTTTTTTTAATATATGAATCAAGTTGATCGGTTTATTGAATGATAAAAGTTTATAAGTAGTGTAACATGAATATTCATTCTAGCTTTTCTTATTTAAACGCTTAAGAAAAAAAAATTAGAAAAAATATGATTTTTCATTAAATAAAATCTGTCTTTAAATTTGGTCAATCATAATCAGCAAGGATGGATAATGGCTAGCAGTGAAATCCTGCTTGACGCGCGTTTCGTCCTATTTGGGACGCGTCAGCTGGATGTACCTGCATCTCAGAGTTGATGTTCACTCCGGGACTCCAACCCAGTACCTTTCGCTTCAAACGCCATCGCGTTATCCACACACCTACTGAGTCCTGATAGCCACTTGCTTGTGCAATGAGGTGAAATTTAAATTCACTTAGTATTGTTTGTTTGAAGTGAAGGGTACTGGGTTTGAGTCCCGGAGTGAACGCCAACTCTGAGATGCAGGCACATCCAGCTGACAAGTCCCAAATAGGATGAAACGCGCGTCCTGAATTCCACTTCTAGCCACTGTCCATCTTTGCTTACAATGCTTGTGAATTAAGGCAATATCGAGACAATACGCATAGTATGCACATATGCCAACTAGAGACTGACCGATCGCAGTCCTAAGTATCCATAGGAAGATTCAAACAAACAATATTAAGTGAGTTCATAACATTTAAAGGTTCATACATAAATATCTCAGGAAAAATATCAAGTCACAAAAACCGACGACAATAATAGTGAAATATAGAAGAACCTTGGAATGTATATGTCATTCGAATGGTTGTTTATTGTGTTGTAAAAGGCAGTTATATCAATTATAATACTTAATTTAGAACAGTTTGATGGAAATGATACCCTCCTTTCGTAACCCGTTATAGAGTAGTCATTATGATGCAGAAAGATTTATTAGATATCGTTTTCCTAAAGGATTATCAAGTTTTTACCATCCGTTCTCTAAAACAACATAAAATGAATATAACCAAAGACGGATGGTGGATAGCAATAGAATCCAGCACGTGCGTTCCGTCCTATTTGGCACCTGTCGTCTGGATGTACCTGCATCTCAGAATTAGTGTTGACCCTGGGACTAGAACTCAGTACTTTTTGCTTCAAACACCATCACATTATCCATTTGGTTACTGAGTCCTGATAGCCACTAGCTTGCAAAATGGGGTAAAGTTTAAATTTATTTTGTATTGTTTGTTTGTATCTTCCCATTGATGTTTAGGACTGCAGTTGATCACCATCTATCTTTGCTTATAATCCTTGTGAATTAAGATAATATCGAGGCAACCCGTACAGGATGTGCATATGTCAACAAGAGACTGATTAATTGTAGTCCTAAACATCAATGGGAAGATTCAAACAAACAATACAAAATGAATAAAATAAATATGTTTAACAATTTTCAGAATCTTGAGTCTCACTAACATATAATATTATTTACAATAATTGATCATTGATAATTGACTAGTATTACACTTATTTAGTTATTAAATCTGATAAAATTCTATCAGCCATTTACAATGAATGATTACTTTGTCATGAATTCAGTTGACAGAATCTAATACATTTTCATACTGATAAGTTTATCAATTTCTTAAAGAAGCATTGATCATGATTAGGTGTTCAGTTGTTTTGATTTCACAGAAACCAGGTGTAGATCGTTTTAGCTTCATTTTAATTTGTGTAGTAAATTCGATAAAATATTTAGCAATATTATCATAAATTTACCGTATTCGCTCAGAAACTAAGAAAAGTTTGACGCGAATGAAAAGTTCAACCAATAGAAAAACTGATCCGTTGAATACACCAAAACAACCCAATGAAGATGCGGAACCAAAAACATCTGAGACAGATAAGGGCGAAATTCATGGGATTGAATATAAGATAAGTCGTGAACCAGAGATTGTATTCGTAGAGCAGTTAGATATTGCATATAGATGCGTGAATTGCAACCGTGTATTGCGTGTACCATTTTTATTTGAAGACTGTGGACATAGATGCTGTTCTGGATGTGTACCGGATATATTAAGGTAGGTCAAAATTCAAAATTATTAAATTCTTCAAATTCATAAAAATTATTGTCATAATTGATGGAGTGTTATAAATGGAATAAAAACGAAAATAATATGATAATGATATCTGTATACCGTTTAAACATGACGAAATATCCTTCGATCTCTCAACATCATATATTCACTATAAAGTGTTATAAGGAAGCATTGACGTAAACGAATAGCCGAATGTTTACCTACATACAATTCAATAAACAAGAAATATTCAGAGAGATATATGCATAATAATCATATAAATTCATTTCACGAATCCAAGTGTATCAGTGTTTCATCATGAAGAGATTTGATGTGAACAGCTGCCTAAACTACAAAGTAATACAGATTCGATATTTCACTGTTTATCTGATATCAACTGGATAGAAATTTCATACATTAAATATGGTGTTTCACTCATAACTTCCTCATCACATCCCTCTTGTTGACAATGATTGCAAGTAGATCTCAGTCATTCAACCACGATGCACCTATTGTTGTAGAAAGAATCTGTTCAGATATTGTGATATATGTGATTGAGTTTCATCTCAAAATATATTGAAATTAATGCTGAGTTTTGATGGGAAATCACACAGTTAGTTCAGAGTTGAATCTTGTTGATGGAAACCAATGTTATTTCTTTCGAAGAGTCCAACTTCACGATTGATATAGGCGTGAAACCAAAGTTCAAGAACATAACGGATTGTCTAAAGGGTGGTTATTTTATTTGAGGAGCACAAACAGCAGCACACACAAAACTGGGAATAACTTTCACAGGAGCTTCGAGGAAGGAGTTGTAATAGTAAATAGAGGGAATGTTATAAGTGTATGTAAGTGCTTTACGATATTACACAACAAATAAACTCGCGTCATACCATACGTCTATAAATTGTAAGCAATAGTACTGCTTACTGAATATTGACAAGTAATAGTATGAATCAATACACAAAATACAGGTCGGATGAGGAGAGAATGGAGACAGAATGTGGAAACCGACTCAACAATAACACTCATCATTTCCTCACTTCTCAGTAGATTTATCAACTGACCGACTATGGTGTCAAACACAATTCCCAATATCAACCATCTAATCAACATCAATCGTTATGATCTCTGTTAATCAATGCCATCAACTAAATTACAAATAAAATGGTTCACTGACATCAACACTCTAATTCCAGTTACGTCAATCCATTTACATGAAACTATGAAACTGTCAAACATTCAGATGTATGTTAGTTACATAAAGTGTTCAAAATACACATTATACTATCTGAGATATTTGCACTTCAGTGGTGTACTTTGCACATCCGGATTATGACTGACGATGAGAGGAAATTTGTGTGGCTACTGACGGATATGGTTCATATGGTTCATCTAGCTTATTCTGATTTGTAAATGAAGAATTTTTGAATTCAGGATTATTTAGCTGCATGTTTAGTTAAAGAGACTGTGAATTATTTTGTTCCTGATCACTCTGAGTGTAATTGAGAACAGCAAGTTATTATTGCTAGTACAATTATGTTCATAAAAATAAAGTTAATTGATTTGAGTATGTTCTTCAAATTCCGGAATTATAAATGAACCTATTGTTGTATGTACTAGGCAATCACTTTTGAAGCTCCATTTGTCGGTTGATGAAATTGACGTTGTGTAACAGCTACATCTCCTGAAGGAATATGTAAATGTTGATAATGAAATAATAATAAGCGTTGGCATAGCATCTAGAGTGTAGCCTGTTGCTATCGGTATTTGTAGTCATGTGGGCGTCAAATATCTGTGCTGCAGCAAGTGGGGTGTGATAAGAACAGACTAAACAAAACAATTCACTCGTTTTCCTGTTTTATTTTAGTCGAGAAAAGTTGGTAAAATGTATTGAGAAATTTGTAAGTTCCTTAGTTACTAATACTTATGATGTTGATAGCTGTCAAACACTGCTAACTATCTGGTAATTATTTATATCCAGTTATATAACTATCCTATTCCACATATACTCAGTAGTCTTTGCAGCTATCTTATCAACTTATAAAGTATGAGAGGTGAGGTTGAAAGGATATTTCGTCGCGATATTTACTGGTTGATGTCAATTTAGTGTTCATTCTTGACATAACTGTAAAATGCTGAAGTTGAAGCATTTTAAGCTCTTAAGTATTTTTCCAACATGAGTTATTGTAAACAGGTATTCATACCTCACCTATATTTCAAACAGACTTCTATGTGGCACTGAATACAATTTACAGAAATATATTTACAACAAACCGGTTATGATAACTGACCTATTTTTAAAATAAATTTTTTATTTATGAAAGAGGAACTTCAAAATGTCCAGTAGACAAGCAAAATCTGAAAAAAGATCGTGTTCATTTGGACAAAGCATTTCAAGAACACATGGATGGATTGAATGTGCGATGTTCTTATCACACTGAAGGATGCCCATGGATAGGAATTCTCAGTGAATTAGGATATCATCTCAGTCAGTGTGAATATAGAATTGTCCTATGCCCAAATGGGTGTGGTGCAGAATCTCAGGTTAGTTAATATGACAAAACATATGTATGTAGATATTTTCGAAGAATGATTCAAACTGATTCTGTGTTCGGAACTATTCTGGAGACCAATCAAAAATAAATTTGTAGGATTAACGATAACTGAAAACATGAATAACTGCTCTTATAATTATGCTTATTACAGAAGTTTAGAAATGAGGATTAGTATGATTTAGATGTTGTTTGTTGGCATACAATTGTGATTGAGGTGTTTACTTAAATCTGTTTGTCATTTATCACTTAAGCCTTCTGTTGGGACGGCTTCCGAGAACTAAGATGTAGCCTCTAGAGGCTCTAAAGGAGCCGAAGTGTTTCCATCAAATCCGAACGTGATGGAACTTTCTAGAATATCAACGTGGCACGCTACTAATGGACAGTAGCATAACATGCCTCTTTGTGGATTGGTTGAATTTTAATGATGTTATAACAAATGCTGATATTTAAAAATACTCATGATCTTCCATACATTTTGATTCTTACCTAACAAACACTTCTCCAGCTTTCTTCTGGCTTCTGATTTTGCGGCTACGGGGTTCCATACGTTCGAGTGCTGTAGTTATATACAGTATTCTGCGTTAATCCAGTAGCACACATAACACCTTCCTTGTACAGTTTGGTTTGAATGCTATTATTAAATAGTTTAATTAACATAAAAGTAGGTATCTTCAACACACTATGAATGAATGAAGCCATCACTCATTTATATGAAAATAAAATGTGTTCAATGAGATGGTTACATCATTTCGTTAACAAAACATGAGTTTCACATCAAAGTAGTAGTCGCATACAACTCACATTGGAACCAATTTTCGCTTTTCAGTAAATGAAATATTGATCGACAAGTGTTGTTATTTTCCTCTCTTTTTTCAATCTATCTATAAGAGAAAATCTATTGAGAATCATATTAAAAACGATTGTCCAAAGCGTATCAAACGATGCAAATTTTGCAATGTCAAATATATTGCTGAAAAAGAAATTGAACATACAAATAATTGTCGAGAATATCCAGTACCATGTCCAAATAAATGTGAAAAAACTAAAATTCCAAGAAGTTTGATTTCAGAACATTTAAAGAACGAATGTTCTAGACAAAATATACGTTGTCCTTTCAATGTTCATGGTTGTGAATTTCGTGGTCACAAAAATAAAATTGATACACATTTAGAGAGGTCACTTATGGTTCATTTAAATTTTCTCAATTTATCTGTACAACAAATGTCATTGTTAATTGAAGCACAAGTAAGTTAAAACAGATTTATTTATTTATTTATTTAAACACATAAATATTGGTACAAGCAAGCACCAGATATATATGCGCCATACAAATCTCATTCGATTTGCTTGAGGGCTGTGATACTGCCCAGGTGCCCGAACTGAAGCAGGTGGTTTTCTTAGGGGCCCACACCCGGAGCCTTTGACCGAAAGATCTGATCCACAAGGCAGTGGAACATCGTGAGGAGATGCAGTCCCATGGTAGCCGGTGATCAACGATTGATTCGTACGCCATTTGTTCCCTCAGGATACTGGAGCCCATGTGCACCATTGGTTTGGAATCAGGGTTTTCCAACTCCCCTAGAACAGATTAGTAATATATTGTTAGGATATTTTATTTTAAACCATTCAGATTGAGTTCTTTAATTAGATGTTTCCATTGATTCTTAAGAATGTCTCATTAATTACATTTTCCCGACTTTCTGAAAATGAAACAATCGTTTTCAGTTATTTTTGTGATAAAACTACCTACGTTAACAGATCCGCTTTGATAGTTAGTTTTCATGAATATGAAACCTGTACTGAACAGGTCATTCTACAAATCGACTAACAAACATAATTCATCAAAACATTGATTGGTACAATCTAGGATTCATTGACCAATAATCATTATGATATCAGTTTCGAAGCAGTAATTGACTGATATATAATGAATGAGAAGGGGTTTTGTGAAGATTTCAGCATTTTTCTTAGTTGAAATCATGAGTCAATTGAAGCTAGACAACCATGGAAAACCTGGAAGCACTGGACGGCCGTTTCATCCAGTGTGAGTAAAGAAGTGTGTAAATGTAAGTATCAGTTAGAAGTTTGAAAATATGAAACTAATCATTCATGATAATACAGTTTATCATCAAAGTTTCAACATTCAAAGAAGACAGTAATAATAGTATTTAACCTTCAAATTTAATGACTTTTATTTGCAATGCTTACTGTTACTATAGGGAAAGATTGATATTATTAATTTAACCGTGGATTTAAACCATCGCTTGTAATTTAGGTCACAGTAATTATGGAACTTGTGTTTAGAAACTAATTAACTAGTAACTAATATTATACTAAGATGTATTATTTAAATGAAGTGTTTGATTAAGAGGTGACCTGTTGCAATTCAGAAACATCCTAGAACTACACAAATACTGACAGATAAATGTTTATAGTAAAACAACACTCGCTAGGATACATTTTAAACAGAATAGATGGATTATGGCTAGCAGTGGAATTCAGGATGTTCATTTCGTTCTATTTGGGACTCGTCAGCTGAATTTACATCCATCCCAGTATTTATGTTCACATAGGGATTAGAACAATATCTGGGAACTATGAAAATTTTCATTAATTTGAATATCGATAATGCAATGAGAAGACGAAGTTTATCAGAATTATGTGATGTATTAGCGCAATACATTCCGAACAATCTGATCACACATATACTTGTTAAGACATTTTAATATTATCAGAAGGGGTTTTGTGGAGATTTAGTATTTTCATAGTTGAAAGCGTGAGTAAATTGAAGCTAGACCACCATGGAAAACCTAGAAGCACTGGACGGTCGTTTCGTCCTATTATGAAAATATGAAAATTAAAAGGTCAACTAGACAGGTTAAGGTAAGCCGTAACAAAGAAAGAAAATAAATAAAGTACACAAAAACAATGTGATGACTACTCTGGATAATAAATCAGCATTACCAGGGTAGGTTAAGGGTAAGAACTTCCGGGTTGACATTAGAATCACTGCACGTATAATCCCCTACCCCCCTTTTTTGGAAATTAAAGGATATGAAAAAAATTTAGCAATTGGTGATTGGTGAATTTGTTTTTGAAAGTGTGTGCTCAAGTGCAAATGAACAAACATTTTGTCACCTGTAATAATTTTTTAATTGGCTGTAAATGGTGCAGTTTTGCAATTTGATTCGTTCAAATCGAACTAGAATAAAGTGCTTTTATTGGATGTAAGAATTGACATTTTTCCATTCGATTATTATTTACAATAATGAACTATTTTCGCATTGTTCCATCTGAGATTTGTAAAAAATTTTAACTTCGAAAAAAACAAAAACAAATCCATTTCATTACCCTGCTATACTCCTGTTAGTGAATGTAATTTCTTTTTATGAAGTACAAATGCAACTAAAGTTATCTGTTATCGTCGTGGCAAGAGTAGTAATAATAATGTGTAGATCATTGAAAGTTAATTTTTGAAAAAACTTACAGTTGTTATTAATAATTGATAATGGTGATTATTGAATTTCAAAAAAGGTAGTCAAATGTTTAATACACAATTAGTGAACACATTTTGGTTTAAGTATTCCCATAAGTTAATTTAACACATAGTTCGCTCATTTAATAAACGTTATATTCGTGTAAGTATATGAATAAATCATGATAAAGAGAAAGTGAATGGGTCATGCCGAAGTCACGCTAACTGTAAAAGATGGGTAAATGAAGCAACTTTTACGCTGTCTGAAATTAGTAATAATGTCTGAGAAAAAAGCAAATAATCTTTATAATTCAGTTATTTTGCAAACCGTTATTCTTAATACCAAAAAGTTGATTAGTTTAGCTATGAAAAGGTTTTGAAAATGAACGCAATATCAAGGTTATCAAGATTTTTTGTAAATCCATTCAAAGCATAAAATATGCTGACCTGTAGATTATTTGTAGTTGATCACTTATTAATGATCACCGAAAAGACATGTTAGTGTACTCAGTCATGTAATACGGTAATTGTATTTGTGAGGTGGGCATAATATTTTTTGGCAGGTGATGTTAACAGCCAATGTTTTTTAAGTGCACAGCCTTTCAAATTAATGATCTGAATTTTTTATTTTCATTAGTAAATAACATTGTAAACGTTAATTAATTAGAAAGACTGAAATTATATTTCCAAATCCAACAGTTTCCTTTGTTAAACATACTGGACGAACAATGAAAAACTATGTACATTTTCCGTCACAAAGACATAATAATTACTCTTAAACTGTCAAACAGTAAATCGCTGAATGTTGAAAAAATAACCTTCTTTGACAAGCATATGTGTAATATAGGTTGAATGAAGTGTCAATGAACAAGCCTATGTCTAGTGAAATAAATTTCTATTTCAATGATATGACTTAATGTGGAATAAGGTCAATTGTATCAAGTAACCATTATGTATTTAGAATATCGTATTTCAATCTGTTAAGTTAAACTGTACATTTATTTATCAAATGTCTAAATGACATTCATCACTGTATCGAATTTTTGCTATGTAGTGATAAATCTCATATGAAACATTATTATTACATTTCGTATGTTCCATTATTATTATTATTATTAATGACTTGTTAGATATGTAAGTCTTCATTATATGACGTTGTTTTCTGTACGGAATCGTTTACTGAAACCTTAAATTTGAAAAACCTTAAAAGCTGTTGACAAAATTATAAAGTGATCGATAATCACTTTATTATTATTAATCTAGAAAAAGTTATTTTACATCTTCATTACTATGGAATTGTGATGAATGATCAGTGTATGTTCACTTGACCTTCTTAATACAAATTATCTTGTTGTACTAATGAACTGATCTCAGTACAATCGTCTACCTTAGCTAAGTGAAAAGAGATTGGAATGATCGTACACACCTTTGCATAAACTTTTGTTCGACAGATTAATGTTCATTATATGACGTTGTTTTCTGTACGGAATCGTTCACTGAAACCGTAAATTTGAAAAACCTGGAAAGCTGTTGGCATGGTAATAAAGTGAGCGATGATAATTATTAATCTACAGCTTAATTACTATGGAATTGTGATGACCGATCAGTGTCTGTTCACTTGACCTTAGCAATAGAAAAGATCTTGTTGTACTAGTGAACTGATCTTACTACATTTCTCTACTGTACCTAGTAACCAAATCATATGAATGTGAAATGAATTATTGATGGTTTCATGACTCCTCCTTAAAATGGAAACAAGAAATTCAAACAAAATTTAAATCAAATTGTGGGTGGCCCTGAAAAGGGCCTTTACTCGGTCTCTACACAGCTCCTTCGGTCCTGATCGATGACTCCACTATGAGTCCGTGACAGCGCCGCACATGGGACAGTTGAACCCAGGTGATACTTCTGTTGGGTCGTAGGCACAGAACGAATGAAACATAGCGTTGCATGGACAAAAAATCCAAGCACTTCCATCACCTAGTTCACTGGGCGGTTGACATAGATGGCAAATATCACACAGTCGGTCATTGTGCGCACGTTCGTCTTCTTCATTGTCTCGGTCCGTGAACTCTTCTGAGTTCATAGATATTACTTCCATCTCGTCATCATTTAAGGTAGCATCCAAATCTACGTTCTGTTGACGGTTGGTGCCTGTGGTATTTCGGACGACGGGCATTGTGATGGTAGTAGGTATTCCATCGTTAAGCAACTGATGAGAATAGTTAAGGACAGCGGTAAGCTGTTCAGCGGACATACGCCGACATAAGTTGTGAATCGATGTTAGGACGCTTGTCTGCCCGACTTGTACCTGTACTTTACCTTTCCACATTTCTTGTTAGCATAAGACGGTAGAACATTTGAAGAAGATCAGATCGTAGCCTCTACGAATACGATGAATGGGTTATTTGTAAAGAAAGGAAAGCTTACCCTCTTGATGACATTTCGAAGAAGGTGCACGCGGCACAAAAGGTGGTGTGAATTGGGATACACCTGCGTTATGGCAGCAGCTATAGCAGGTGAATCGTCGGTAACAATACCGATAACCTCTCTTTTGTTACTCATTTGGCGGAAGAACGAGAGGAAACTGGACAGCAAAGTCGATGTTTCGCGACTTACAAATGCAATACAAACAGGTATTGCCATGAAATTCATGTCCAAAGCCACCACGTGATAAAGAAACATGTTTTCATTATTGGTTTTGTATGTCCCATCAAAACCAACAACATCTAAAAACCTGTTACACAGATTGATCTGGTCTGAATTAGCGAAGAAGAAGT
>NC_031495.1:11704459-11740352 GCF_000237925.1 Schistosoma mansoni
AAACAATCACCAGTTCAACATACGGGTACCTAATCAACTCTGAACAAATCACTTCATAGAAGTCTTCTTACAAAATAATCTACACAATCAAACGATTAGGATCAAAAACTTATCCACTACTGAATCGTTGATGATCCACCAATCATTTTCAAAATTTAACTATTATTATCATTATTATTATTACTATTTTGAAGTGAACATCCAGGTGCATGCAATTGATGAGTCCAAAATAGGATGAATATCCATCTTGGATGATGTTTCTAACCAATAACTAAGTGTTTAATTACCTTTCATGAATGAGAAGATTCTCTTAAAAGTGATCGAAACAAGCTCAATTTCATTATTTTCTATTTTTTGATATTTTAATAGATTTACTAGAAGACGATGATACTTTAGAACTCAACTTGCCAAAATACTATTACGACAAATCAATATGAAAATGGTTTTCAATACTTGGAAAAAGTACATAGTAACGTCAACTCATAACTTGAAACTCAAATAATTAGCATAACTTAATGTTTGTTTTAATCTGATATAAATTTTCAACATTTGCATAAAATTATAAATAAAAACAACTTAACATATAAAGTATTGTATTCTTTATTTGGAAATTTAGACAATAAATAATTAGATTAATATGACTCGAAGGGGGTATGGATCTAAGATATCTTTGTATTCTTAAGCGCCTAAACACTGTTGTTCCACTTTTCGTCCGATTAGAGTATGGTCAAAATAGAAAAAAACATGAAAATATACATGGTGTCTTAAAAAAATCAGAGATGAAAATTAATTTGTTGAAGTATAACTATTCAAAAAACTAACCATCAGCTGAAAAACACAATCGAAAAGAACGTGACATCCTTAGCCTTAAATAAAAAGGTATATTTACATTGTCGGAAAACTTTATACAGATAGGATTTGTAGGGAACGTCAATAAATAAGATTCAAAATATTATTTGAAACAATACCTAATAAGTCACAAAAACGAAATCTTATCCTTTTTGTTTTGTTAATACTTCACAATATTATGGTCAATAATGCTTGAGGTGGTAATTTTATTTGTCTTTAAATACAACTCACTCGTTACCCAAATATGATCCAAATCATACACAGGGGGGATTATCGATAATGGTCTCAATAACTCGACTGGTTTTGATACGTTTGAATTAGACGACTGTTGATCTGTGACATAACTATCAGTTGAATTTCGAGCATACATTGAAAGCGAATCTGAAACAATAACAAGATTGTTAGAATATAATAAATCTTGAGATGAGGATTTATGGTTCAAGTGGATGATTTTGGTGGAGTTCTATTTGGTCGCAAAGCTTTCTTCGTCCTTTTGGACAACACAATCAACATGAATCTGACTGTGAGCTATCCGAATTTCTCCTCATATGAGTAACACATTGTTCTATAGACCTTGATCTTGACTGGTTGTTATTAACCTTCACTCTGTCATCGTTTGCATACTTATTTTGGTTGTCATCCCCTTTTGCATAACTTCTGATATTATAACTAACCATGATTTTTCTCAGTGGATGATTGGGTTGATTTCACAGTCTCTTTAGTCAATCCAGATGTTAATGATTTCATTCATGATTCTTTTGTCGACTTGTAGATTATATTATTGAATCGGAAATATATTGTCAAGCATAAGCCTGTGATTTCTTATAAAATTCGATTTTTGAGCCTTATCAACGCACAAACACTGAAATAAAAGTATTATTAGATAGGATATTTGGTTGCAGCAACAAAGGAGTAACACTCGTTTCAATAGAAGGCTGTAGAAATGATTGAATATAGCAAACGAGGGAGAGTTGGAATTAAAACATAAACGAATTAAAGCGTTATCAAGAAGTATAATGCAAATTCATTTATCGCTGAGATGTTGAAGTCAAACATAAATATGATCCGACGTACCTTTGATAAATTCCTCCACCGTCACAAGTAGTCAAACGTAAAATAAGTTGTAACGAATCACGAATTCAAAACTCTACAGTGAATTTTATATGTTTATATAAATCTACTGACTAGGGACAAAAATTAAACACTAGATCATTGTAAGAAAGATCGTTGAGCTGAAAGTCTACTCGCTTTTATTTAATTAAATGTCACATTCTCTTCACATGGCTTTTGAAGTGCATTAGATGATTGATTAAGAAGCTAACAACGGATGTCGCAATAACATATCCTGATTTCGCTGTGTAAGCTTCCAAAATATGAAGTGTAGAACGAAATTCTCATTTCTTAGCACCAACAAATACCTAGAAAGAATTTAGTACACAAGCTGTGCATGAATTTATTGATCAATAAAAAATGTTTTGAAAAGCATTTTCATTTCGAAATCTACATACCTCTAATTTGATAAATCGATGTAAGCGGTTGCATGAGTGAACGATTATTCCAAATGTAAGCAAAAAGACCAGATATACATAAAATCAGTAGTGAAATTGGTGCAGTAACTGACCAGTGTCTAAAATTTTTAAAATATCATACTTCGGCAAAATTTATTTAACAAATTCAGGATGTAATTATATGAATAATTAGAGTACAAAGAAAGCATTAAATATGAAGTGAATATAATGTTACTGGCATAACGGCTTAGGTTAGACTCAATTAATGAATAAATCTGTTTGGATTACTGTATTCGAACACGGTATAGTACCATCGAACTTTAATTAACTAACAAATAGTTATCAATATCTTTTTTTCTAACTTTTAAATTCTTCACAAAATACATTAACAAAGTATTCATCAAATTTATTTGACGAACTTGATTAACATCAAAGTACATTTGATTTAATTTTAGATACCTGGTGAAAGATTGGTAGAGGGATTATGACAAAAGTTTTCATGGTCACTAATAAACATTAAGTGGATTGAAAACCTTGTACAAACTGATGCACCTTCAAAGATTTGAATAAAGGTTACCACCTACTAATACAAAATAAGATAACACCACTAATTTGTTAAAGTTATATGTTTGGATGGCTATAAAACTGGAACATAAAGATGTATCCCGTTTTGTCTAGCTTAAGGGCCACAAAATACTCTTCGATTTATTAAATGGTATTTAGTGACCGATTGTATCGATTTTGACTGAAATTTTGTTTAGTTGGCGTTGAACATTGATCTAATTACTGCGGTAGATGATTTGATGATCGAATGTCAAAAATGTTGAAGGTAATGGGTTTTTAGACTAAGAAACAGCATTTAAATTTCAATTGGATGAACAATATGGGTTATTATTCGAAATTTGGACATGCAGTAATCAACAGAATCCATCACAACACTAAAAAACAGCATACATCCAACAACAATGAATATTAATACTAATTAGTAACGAAGTACAGTCTCATATGTTATTTTGGTAGCTATCTAGTTGTATGAAGGCTAAAGATAAAATGCAGATATTAAGACTGAAGTCGATGAAAATCGAATGGATATCAATTATCTATGACTTAGTTATCAGAACACAAACCCACACTATCACTAAATATTTCCTTAAGCGCTGTTTGAAGAATATCATCGATGGCAAACTAGAAAACGAATGATACTGAATGACCCCACCTTATCCACAATTTCGGATTTAAACAATGGAAAGAGGTGTTTGAATGCAATCATTCTCTCTGAGGTGCTTGTGTACAGAGAATTCAAGACGGTAATATACTACTCAGGTACACTATTCTTCGACAGACAATGTCAGAGAACAGTCTTGTCAAACCAGTCGAAGATGGCCCTAATGTCGAGAAAGATAATGAATGTTGTCCTGCAGTAACTATGGTGGTATTCCAAAATTTGGCAGGGGATGAAGACATGATCAAACTTAACCTCGACCAGAACGAAAACCAGCCTAATACGCTTAAGTCAATCTTCCCCGGGTATTGAACAATCTGGGAACTATGACTGAAGCCATTAGTTTCGAAAGTAGACTTGTCCCTTGATAGTTGTTGTACAGGTTACGTAGCGCCATTTTAAAGATGAGGATGACGATCGTTTCGTTTCATGACCAATTTTCAAAACCTTTCCAAACACTTTAGTCAATTTCCTGACCAGAAGTCCGGCACTATCCTTATAAAGAGCCTAGTATTTTTATAGCATCATATAAATGCAACCGGTACTCATCCACACTTCTCAGTGAACGGGTAGCTAGCAACGAACCTAGTTCGGTTCAATGTTTGATTATAAAAGAAGCCGCAGGTGAATTGATTGTTGCAATTCGTTTAGAACGATAAGCTTATCGGACACTGAAACTCAATATAAGCTTGGTATAAATCAGATCATAGTCACTGTCCGGATAGGGATCCCAAACAACTGCGCTACCTGTTCCTGCCATCTAGATGTTTCAACAAGTTACCTAATTTTATTTGTTTTATTACATCATTATGGCTATTAATCGCATAACCTATTCAGGTGCGTTTCTGAAAAATGTACAACCTTTCGTTGTACAAGTTACAAAAGGCCCAATCACATGTATCGTGGTTGCTGGCAATATGCAGCGAATGTACATTATTCAGATGTCGATTTACTGGACTGCTAACTTCTAACTGGCGATCACTTAATATTTATCGTCAGGATCGACCAAGAAGTAAGAAACGGAAAGTTGTTAAAATACTTTGTGCCGAAACTATAGTATTGAATAAAGCTAATGATAATAATATTAATAAAAGCGTGTCTTGTACACAATCACGTCATTGGTAGCTGATCGCAATGTGATCAATTCCAATCCAGGATTGATTTGAAGAGGAAAGACGTCAGGTAGAACATTAGTGGAGACCGCCGAAAGTTGACGCTGGTCTGAAAAAGGACGTGGTCTACGCAAAGCTGGAGGATGCAGTCATCGTCATTTGACCTGAGTCTTCATTGATCACTCAAACGAATATCCCCCATGCCTAGACACCTGACCTGTATATTCAAAGCTCATTCTAGTACTATACTATGTCGAACTCGCTTATCCGATAACTTTTAATTGGTGGTAGAACTCATCCATAATTGGATCGAGGCTGGAAACTGTTGCGGCATACGCGAAGATTAGGAAAAGATAATATTTCCTGAGTCACTTTCTTTTCGCCTTAATAGAGCCTTCTAACCTAGCAGACTGATTAGCGTCTCCCCAGCTTACTGTGACACTGGAATTCAATTAACAGATAAAAGAACAACCTTTTTTAAAAAAAAGCTTACTTGCTGGGTAGGTACGTTATTCCAATTAAATTCAACCATTCATGTGGAATATATGCCCAAATTACATACAATGGAATATATGCCCAAATTACATACAATCCTAAAATCATATAAAATAGAACTAACAATTTAAAGCGATTATGACATCACGTTTAAAAGCAATAACAGGTACAGCTTTCTAGCCAGAGGATACTACAATTTAAGCAAAATAAGCACATAAGTTACATCACTGAGAAATCATTTGAGACCAAACCTCAGGAACACGAGTTAGTAAACTTATAGCGACTGAGGAAATCAGTATACTAAACTAGCGAATGAAATAATCCAAATTTCAGAATAATAGCACACTGGTTAAATTAACTATAAGCAGCAAAATTATAGGATTGTAGCATAGATATAAAACTAACGTCAGTATTAAAAGAAATAAGAAATTAGGAAGAAAAAACGAGATGAAAGAATTTTTAGGCATAGAATAAAAAGATTGATTGCTGGAGTGATATGAAAAATCTATTTTTATGCCTGAGATCGGTTTAGATACATATCATTCAATATTACCAATTACACCGGCTCAACGAACCGATAATGGTGATCGTCTGTTGCAACTATGCTCAGACAATCGTTTATTTTTAGCAAGCACTAATTTTAAGCATAAGGAGAGACATCGTCTAACATGGCGACCACCTGCACCAAACCAACGATGGACTCAAATAGACCATATTGTCATCAGTCATCGTTGGAGAGGCTCAATAGAAGATTGTCGCTCGTATTGGAATACTTGTTTAGACTCTGATCACGCTTTAATACGAGCGCACATTTGTCTGCGCCTCAATGGACGCAGGAAAAGTACACTAAGAAGACCCATTAGGATTGGACTGGAGGACGAGAAAGCCAAATGCGAATTCCAGAAACAACTGAGTTCACATCTAGGCAGCTCTGTAAACGAGACTGACCCCGATGCTGCTTGGAAAGACATACGAACAGCTGTGGAAACAGCAGTAACATCTATTAGTTATTTAAACCATAGGGCTCCAAAAAACCAGTGGATTTCTTCTAAGTCTATTTCACTGGTGGATTCGAGTAAACTCATCCCATCAGGCTCTGAACACGACGAAGAGCGTAAACAAATTAGATCTAGGTTAACTAAAAGTCTAAGGAACGATCGTGAGCAGTGGTGGGCAACGAAAGCAAAAGAGATGGAAAAGGCAGCGGCTGTAGGCAACACCAAGCAACTATTCGGACTAATAAAAGAAACCGGAATTAAGAAGTCAAGTGTAAGTGAGACGATCTCGGAAAAAGATGGAACCCTTATCTGCTCTCAACCCAAACGTTTAGAACGATGGGCGGAACACTTTAAGGAGCAGTTTAGCTGGCCTTCAGCTACTGTACAACTACCCACTATTCCCAGAAAACCTGAATGGTACATTGAAGTAGGCCCCCCAACCCTACTTGAAGTTCAAAAGGCTATAAGTAATCTGAAACGAGGAAGAGCAGCTGGTCCATATGGATTGGCTCCAGAGGTCTTTAAATATGGTGGTCCAATTTTAGCGATTAGGTTGACTAATATTCTTGCTAAAATCTGGGAAACGGACGTAATCCCATCTGACTGGTCACAATCTCTGATTGTTCCAATATATAAGAAGGGGCCAAAATCATCCTGTGATAACCATAGAGGGATTAGTCTGACTAACATAGCATCTAAAATACTAGCCTCAATAATTATCGGGTGCCTAACTAAGACTCGTGAACTGCAAACACGAGAAAATCAGGCTGGCTTCAGACCTGGTCGTGGCTGTATCGACCACATTCACCATTCGTCAAGTTTTAGAGCACAGACATGCTTATCGGCGTCCGACAATGATAGTTTTTCTTGACTTAAAAGCAACATTTGACTCTGTAAACCGAGAGGTTCTGTGGCAGTGTCTGTCATTGAAAGGTGTACCTCAGAAGTACATAAACCTTGTGAAGGCTCTTTACTCGAACACTACCAGTCGAGTGAGAGCTTATGGCGAACTGTCATCTGATTTTACAACCTCAAGTGGTGTCCGTCAAGGCTGTCCACTATCCCCATTTTTGTTTAACTTCATTATAGACCTGTTGCTGGAAATAACACTAGTCGACTGAATTTTCAGGAATTGATCTTCTACCAGGAGGTTCACTTATCGACTTAGAATACGCAGATGACATAGTCCTGTTTGGTGAAGACGCTGGCAAAATGCAGAGTCTTCTGTTAGAACTGAGTAATAATGCCAGGATGTTTGGGATGCGTTTCTCCCCATCCAAATGTAAATTGTTACTCCAGGACTGGCCTGCGTCAACACCTGAACTAAGGATAGGGAGTGAAGTAGTCGAACGCGTTGACAACTTCACTTATCTTGGAAGTCTGATCAGCCCTAATGGGTTGGTGTCCGACGAAATCTCAGCACGGATTCAAAAAGCCCGTTTGGCTTTTGCCAACTTACGTCACCTATGGCGAAGACGAGATATCCGTCTATCAATTAAGGGACGAGTATACTGCGCAGCAGTTCGTTCTGTTCTACTTTACGGCTGCGAAACATGGCCATTAAGAGTAGAAGATACTCGTAGGTTACTAGTATTTGAACACAGATGCCTTAGAAATATTGCTCGCATCTGCTGGGATAACCGGGTAAGTAATAGTGAGGTTAGACGCAGTGTATTAGGGAATGATGGTAAATCAGTAGATGAGGTCATGAATCTTCATCGACTGAGATGGTTGGGCCACGTGTTACGTATGCCTGAACATCGATTACCACGACGCGCAATGTTGACTAGTCTAGGGGATGGTTGGAAGAGAGTTAGGGGCGGCCAAACCAAAACATGGCATCAGTGCTTGAAGTCACTAACTTCTAGTCTGAGCCATGTTGGTAGATGCAGACTACCTGGTTGGGGTCCGCGTGACTATCGTAACCAATGGTTGGAGACTCTAGGTGACATGGCTCAGAATCGATCACAATGGCGTAGGTGTATACACTCTTTATCTTCCCTTAAACCATGAGATTAAAATTGCTTCATAACTTTTTTCCTTCCTATACTATATCCTTATATACAATCTTTCTTTATATACTACCACCACTAAATTAATTACTTCTATGAATCCGGTTGTGCTAACGAGGTATAGCAACTTGGACCGATGCATATATGTACCTGGTCCTACGTTGTCGCTGACTGACTGACTGAGTCAGAAAGCTTACTTCTGAGCTAAAAAGCCTAAATTTAAATTCGATAGCTCCACAAAGTGGTGTCGTGTTTTGATCTGAACACTGATTGGTAGCATCCAAAATACTTGCACTTCAGAGATCGTAACAATGAGGTATCTTAATACTCATAACACAAACCGTCGTAGCTGATGGGGATTCATGATCTCATTAGCCAACCTACAAAAAATACCCAACGTCAACGCAGCTTACCATAGGATTTGATTATACACAAAAGTGAATACAGACCATTTGTTTTACGGAATCAATTGTAAATCATGACCTGTGAAGATATAATACATCCATAGGTTATGATAATTTGGTTAGCATAGCTTGTGAATGGTGAAACCATCTAGTGAGCAATGCTGGTGCTAAACATAGGGTTTTAGGTATAAAGAAAAGCAAGAAACTAATGGATGTTGCAAAATTAAATTGATCTCGGTACAGAGAACATATATTAGCATCCACAACACTTATGCAGACGCCCATCACTCTCCACCATAGGATAAATTTTTAAAAATGCTAAACTGACTTTGTTTCCGATGCTGAAACGCAGTATGACAACTTGGACAGAAACAAATTTAGTCTAGATCCAGCGTTATTTAAGACTGACTGACGTACGTTAATTAACACAACCACGTCTAAATTTTGTTACTTTGTTTTGTGTAAGACTGAAGAGGTCATGAATTTGTCACATTCAGTGACTGGTTGCAAACAAAATCTAATTTTATCATAGTGATCGTGATGAACCAAACCATTCAGGCAAATAAACTAATACCATAAAATGAAGAAACTAGTGGTCGAACTTTGAAGAATTATTAGAAAATAGATTGACATTTCTTTGAATAAAGTTAGTGTACGTTTACAACGGTCAAAAGGATGGTGATTGCTATAGTGACACGAAATATCTTTTCTGAACATAAAACTAAGCGTATGAGTACGTAGTAGTACTAAAAAAATTGTAACGAGCAATGAAATACACTGCTCATTTGTTGGAAATTGAAAACGATGACTCACCAAATGCAGGAAAACATACAAGATATATAATGAAGCCATAAATTGCCCTTTCATCTAAATGCTCACGATTTGGATGAATATAGGGAATAGCGATTGAAGGTTTTGTCTTGCGGATACGCTTACATGATTCATCGATCGAACACATGAAATAAGTACAACAACTTGAGCAGAAATCTAAAATGACCCAAAATCAGAACAGAAGTCAATCAAATATTTTACAACGAAACTCGTTAGTCAGTAATAAGCACCGCAGGCAAAAAACCTTTGCATCCAAGTTACTGAGACCAGCTTTAAGTCGAACTCGTTTCTGACCACTAATCGAAGTTACCCTATAGGGGTCAAAATCTACCAGCATATCTCAGACCATTATTTTGTGATTTGGATCACGTTTGATAAGGCGTTACGCTTAACCTCTAGACCACTGAGCAAGCATCTAGTGGTGCAATGTAGTAGTACAAGGTAGATATACAAGAATGTGTCCAAAGGATGATGACTAAAATGTAAAGAAATATAAGACACCTTTTTATAGATCAACATTGAGAAACCTGTCTTATATCACTATGCTATTGAAATTGAAGGGGGATTTAAATTGTTATCTGGAATGAACAAGTGAAGGACTCAGTTTCATGCTTTGGTCGCCGAAACGTCATCAATAAATTAGTCTCACCTTCTTTACTTAATAGGGAAATTCCCCAGTATCTTTTGAAGGAGAAGGACGGTGACAATTCGCCTATCCTGACATTAAATTTCCTTAGGGAACGTCCCTAATATTCCCTCAAAGTACGACTTCATTTTATATCTTTGTTTGTTAAGTGCCGGGAGAATAGGTCTTAAGAATAACGATGAATAATTACCAAGTTACCTGAACTCCTAAAAACAAACTAACTTAGTAATTATCAAAACTCTATAATAGAACACTAAAGTAAACGCTGCTTAACACAGCATAGATAGACTCAATTATAAAATGTTTGGAAGTGACGTACCACAGCTTTCGTTTCACCCGCTGATGTCTAAATTGTTCATATGGTTCTCGACCAAATTGTAGAAGCGTTCGCATAAAGGGATTCCATATCTAGTATAAGTGGTCCACTGATGTCTTCAGATAATAACTCAGATATATTACCGATAAAAGAGAAACAAGAATTGGCGAATTATAGTGAAATACTGTCTTTCGTCCTCATGATTATCTCAAGTTTTCTCTCAGAAGACTCCTGATAAGTCTTTGCACTGGCTCAGTCGGCAGCGAATTCCAACATTTGACTAATCTCAAGGAGTAGAAGGCGTGCCTTCAGTCCATTCTGTTATGTTGTGTCTTAAGTTCCTGGGTGTGTCCCCTAAGTTTTGTTTTGGGGATAAGCTTAAGTAAGTGTTGAAGGGGATGCTAAGAAAAGTCTGGAATGCTTTTAGTCATCAGAAGTTCACCTCTAAGATGCCTGTGCCTTAATGAGAAAAGGTTCAGTAATTGAAGGCGCTCTTCATAAGACATGAGTTTGAGTCCCGGAACTTAATTCGTGACTAGCCTTTAGATACGTTCCAGAGTGTCCTTATCGTTTTGAAGTGGTGAGAAAATGCTGTCTCTGTAATCTAGATGAGGGAGAATAAAAGTGTTGAAGACTAAGTGAAAAGTTCCTTTGTCTAGCTGGCCAAAAATGTTTTTCAACGTTACCAGTGCGAGATTTGCTCGAAAGGCATTTTTGTTTCAGTTAGCGTAAGACTTCAGATCATCGGGTATCGACACTCCCAGATGTTTTCCAACTTAAGATACCTCTGGAGGACATTTACCTAAGTTGTGTTTGTAGTCTGCAACATGTCTCAGATGGACTACTTTATACTTTGAAGTGTCGAAGGTAGGCTCGTTGTCATCTGCCCAACTTTTAAGTCGAGTCAGATTCTCATGAAGCATCAGTTTATCCTCTTGGTTGCTAACCTCTCTCCAACGTTTCACATTAGCGAAAAGTAATAAATCTGACGACATCTGCTGTGGAAGACCGTTTATATAAATCAAGAAGAAAAGAGGTCCTAGTACTGAACCTTGAGGGACCTCACTAGGGCATTCCATAATCTGAGTTGAAGTTAAGCCTGACCTTAAAATGTTGATTATTTAAATATGAAACGAGCCTGTAGCTGTGAATAATTCCCCAAAATCAATAACTTTCTAAGTGTTCGACATTGGATGCTGACCACGTTGTTTAAGTGGACTTGTTTAACTGAAAGCTTTCGGTCATGCATCCGTACCAGATCACGTTTCAACTCGGTGTGGGACACTGCTCCTACGTTCACTAGCCAGCCTAGAGTAAACGCTTCTCTATATATTGATAACGTATCAAATATATCTTTCCTACCTCTTCGCATCTGACTTCTGATTTCGATTAGTTGGGGAAGGTTTCGTACATAGAACGTGTTACTGGTAGCTAGTTGTAAAATTAGAATACTAGTCGTATCTTCAATCTGGTACCATATGACTGTAAATTAAGTAATAAAAGGTAAATCTTTAACCAAGATTAAATAACGGACGGTTAGAAAAGGAAGGCCAAAGAACACAATATGTGATTAAAATAGACCTAAAGAAAGGGTAAAATACAAGACAGGGGAAAGAAACAAACGACAATACTGTCCAATAAAAAACGTGCTCCTTCGGATCTACTTTAGTACATTAGTAAGCGCGTACTGAGGCAATCGATATATTGATAACGTATCAAATATATCTTTCCTACCTCTTCTCGTCTGACTTCTGATTTCCATTGGCCAAGAAGGTTTCGATTATAGAAGGTGCTACTGGTAGCTAATTGTAAAGTTAGAATACTAGTTGTATCCTCAGTGGTGAGCCTTACGTGATCTGGTGCACCAAACCAATAAACTGTGAGTTTGTTCCTTTTTCGAATATTATTATTCATCGTTATTCTTTATTTGAATTTTATATATTGTGATATACTTTTTTTCGCGAATTTTTTTCCCGGATATATTTTAATTAGACATTTCTCGTTCTTTATATTACTATGACGGAACACCCATCTAAGGTTTTTAAGTTAAAATCTATTCCCCCAACTTCGATTCAGTTAACGCCATTTTGGCCTGACAATATTGAGTCCTGGTTCTGCTACGCAGAAGCTGATTTTTGCATGCACGGAATCATGGACTCGCGGTAGTTAAGGCGTTACCGCGCGAATTTAACAGGTACGTAACACCTAGTATGTTTACTAGTGATGTTCCGGAACCTTACGAAACTCTCAAACGGTCAACCACGAGAGACAGACAACCCCGACTGGTGCTGGTATCACAACCTGTACGGTAAATCCTCTAGAAATTGCAGGAAGCCCTGCAATTACCCGAAGTCTAAGGTGACTGACACGAATAAGATTTCGGGAAACTTTCAAGCCGGCACGCGTCAACGGCAACCGTAGCCGGCGAACACAGCCGTCTGTTATACGTCACGGATGTGACTACGAAAGTTCGCTACCTCGTCGACACCGGCCCAGAAGTAAGCGTTCTTCCAGCAAATCCCGACGACAGACTTCGCGAGTCTGTTTTAAGTTTACAGGCGGCAAACGGAAAGCTGATCGCTACATACGGTAGAAGGTACGTCTACATTAACGTGAGTTTACGCAAACTCATACACTGGATTTTCGTTGTTGCAGACGTCTCTATGCCAATCATTGGTATCGACCTGTTACAACGATTGGCGGCCAACTGGTGATTATCGGCGTCTGAATGCTAAAACCATTCCCGATCGTTACCCGTTGCCTCATATTCACGATTTGACAGCTACCTTGAAAGGTACAACTGTCTTTTCGAAAATCGATTTAGTTAAGGCTTATAACCAAATCCCGATGGCATCTGACGACATTCCTAAAACCGCCACCATCACTCCTTTCGATCTTTACGAATTCTTGCGAATGCCTTTTGGTTTAAGAAATGCGGCTCAAACCTTCCAAAGGTTTATAGACGACGGCTTTCACGGTCTCAACTTCGTACATGAGTATGTTGATGACTGTCTAATAGCAAGTCCGGACAAAGAATCACATCTCAAGCATCTGGACATTATTTTCGATCGACTCCAAAGGCATGGCATTACTGTAAACATTCAGAAATGCCAAATCGGAACCAACTCCTTAGACTTCTTAGGACACACTATTGATGCTCAAGGCATCTGACCCCTTAGGAGCAAAGTGGCGGCCATTCTGGATTACCCAGAACCGACCACGATCAAGCAGTTACGAACTTTCAACGGTCTTGTAAGTTTCTACAGACGATTCATACCCAAATGCGCATCCCTTATGAAACCGTTAACCGACCAGCTTCGTGGAAATGTAAAATCAATTAGTTTAGACGACACAGTCCGTAAAGCATTTTCCACAGTTAAGGAACACATCGCTAAGGCAACCCTGCTTGCTCATCAGAACACTCAAGCGCCTATTAGTATCGCCGTAGACGCATCCGACTCAGAAATCGGAGGAGTCTTACAACAATGGGTTAACAACTCTTGGCAACCTTTAGGATTTTTCTCGAGACGGTTGCTGGACGCGGAATCTAGGTACAACACGTTCGGTAGGGAACTCTTAGCTACGTATTGTGCTGTACGGCATTTCCAACATTCCATCGAAGGAAGAGAATTCACACTTTTTACCGATCATAAACCTCATACCTTACGTTGCACAATCTTTCTCATCCCGGTGTTCGTGCAACAATCAAGCTTATAGCCGAACGGTTTTGCTAGCCTGGCATGGATAAAGACGTGAGGGAGTGGGCACGTTCCTGTGTAAGCTGTCAGAAATCTAAGGTCATATGACACAACAAATGTCCCTTAGGCTCTTTCAAAACCCCTGACGCTCGTTTCGACCACGTCCATCTAGATTTGGTAGGACCCTTACCCGATTCAAACGGATACTCATATCTCTTAACATGCGTAGACCGTTTTACCCGATGGCCAGAAGCAGTACCTATTAAGAACATTACTGCTGAATCTGTGTCTCGCGCTTTCGTCCAGCGATGGGTAGCAAATTTCGGCTGCCCTCCAACCATCACTACAGACCGCGGACACCAGTTCGAATCTGGACTTTTCCGTTGTCTGACCTCACTATTAGGAATCACGCGCTTCCGAACGACCGCCTACCACCCACAAGCAAACGGTTCGGTAGAACGTTTTCATCGACAACTTAAAGCTTCATTATCAGCTACAAACGTTTCACAATGGACAGTCGCTCTTCCACTCGTCTTACTAGGTATCCGCAATGCAGTGAAAGCTGACATTGGATACACGGCATCTCAACTCGTTTACGGAACGACACTCCGACTTCCAGGAGAATTCGTAGATCTTTCAGCTTCTTCATTGAACATGGATCTAAACTCTTACACGAGTAGGCTTACAAACGCTGTGCGTTCAGTTAAACCTGCTCACACTCGACCTCAATCAACTGATGTTTTCGTTCAACCTGAATTACGACATAGTACACACGTCTTCGTTCGTCGAGACTCACATCGACGACCTCTCGAATCAGCATACGAAGGACCCTTCAAAGTTCTTCAACGCGAACCTAAGTACTATGTAGTCGATAAGAACGGCACTAACGATAGCATCAGTATCGATCGCCTCAAAGCAGCGTACTTAGAAGGAAACCCTAGCTACGTCGAATTTCCTTCGGTACAATCGAACGATACGGCTCCTACACTTGTAGTACCCCATACGACAGCCGACACACACCTTGACACTTCGTCAACATCAGAAAATAAACCTAAAACAACGCGTTCTGGAAGAAAAGTAAGATTTCCAGAACATCTTAACGACTATTGCACGTAGGACACAAAATTTATCTCGAATTCCCTTTCCATTATTTATTATAAAAAATAATTTTTTTAATATGTTAATTTTTTATTTATTTAAAAAAACAAAAAACAAAACGTTTTTTTGAGCGTATTTATATTTTTTCATATAAAAAAAACAAAAAAACCCATTTTTTTCCGATCGCTTTTACGCTGTTTGCAAGTGTATTAGTTTATTTGTTTTTTTTCCCGCTCATCTTGCGTCCTTACGCAAGTACGAGTGTATTTTCGACATGCACTCACATGCTCTATTTTTTCTCTTTTCCAGGATGGCTGGAAAAGAACGACGAAGTTTTCCAAGGAACCGAAATTTTCATTGTATTTTATTTCTTCATTGTTATGTTGTACCTCATGGTCCCTTAGTTTAAGGAAAGACGACCAGACGCTGCTAAACGAAGCGAGCTATCAGAAGAGTGTTTTCCAACGACAAACTCGTTGGGTTTAAAATTCTGACTGGTCATGTCATAGAGGCATCACTACCTTACTAGGGGGGAGTGATCTGCAGCTGCAAATAATTCCCCAAAATCAATAACTTTCTAAGTGTTCGACATTGGATGCTGACCACGTTGTTTAAGTGGACTTGTTTAACTGAAAGCTTTCGGTCATGCATCCGTACCAGATCACGTTTCAACTCGGTGTGGGACACTGCTCCTACGTTCACTAGTCAGCTTAGAATAAACGTTCCTCGATATATTGATAACGTATCAAATATATCTTTCCTACCTCTTCTCGTCTGACTTCTGATTTCCATTGGCCAAGAAGGTTTCGATTATAGAAGGTGCTACTGGTAGCTAATTGTAAAGTTAGAATAACCAGTCTTATCCTCAAGCCAACCAATTAAAGGTGATTTGATACCTAATTGTTTGAGCTTGTTGATAAGACATATTTGGTTGACCCTATCAAAAGCTTTTGAGAAATCAAGGTAAATGATGACAACCTTCTCCTTGAGATCATGGTGGTCTTCCATCTGCCCAGTGCAGTCAGCAGGTTGTTTATACAAGAGTGACCTCTGAAACCATGCTGTTATGATTAAAAAGAGTTTATGGATAATAAACAGTCGTGTATACCGTCGCATATCAAGGACTCCATATTTTTTGATGGTATTGAGAGAAGCGCTACCAGTCCGTAGCTTGAAGGTTCGCTATGCCGACCTCTTTTGGAAATTGGTGTGATATGACCCAGCTTCCAATTTTCTGGTAATATGCCTCAGCTTAGCGAATGTGAGAACAGCACGCTAAGAGGTTTTGCCAAGACTGAAGCTACTTCATTCAGCAGAGCGGACCACATCGATACCAGGAGAAGCGTCCCTTTTTAGATGCTTCTGTTTCCGTTACGTCAAGTCAGGGCTCAGGTCCACTTCTGGGAGTCCTGTTGGGTTGCAGGTGAAGCTCTCATCAATCTATTCAGTATGGGTCAGTCGAAATGTCCGAATATTCTGTTCTGCTAGGAGGTTGACAGCGTCATCATCGTTGTTGGTCGGGCTGTTGGGACCAAGCAGTTGGGAAACTCCAATTTTGGCTTGTCGAAGAGAGTCTACATGGAGGAACAAGCTTCACGGACTGAGGACAAATGTATCGGTGAGCTTTATCTGGTATTGAAGTCTGTCTTCTTTTATTGTCTTTGTGCACATGTTCCTTATTTGTTTGTTTTGCCTGTATCCAACTGTTTTGAATTTGAGACCCTGTTATTGGTAGGATATCTTGGCTCAGTTTTACTGCTTCTAGACTGTAACTAAGATAAGGAAAACCATACGGAAACAGTAATCCGTGAGCAATACATGATCTTCTGAGCCTCTCCTTGAAGGTATCTACTATGACGATCATGGTCGCCGAGGCCTAGGAAGCATTCGGTATGAAAACAACTTGTCATTAGAAAGAGGAATTCGCTTGCATTTTCGCTCTTAGATTTTTTTGAAGTTGACTTGCAGAGTACGGTAGTGGAGTACAATTAGGACGTTTGTGTTGTATAACATAGTGTATCTATCACGTTGCGCACTATTATCGGATCATTACTTGTTTTCCTGAAGCTCGGTAAGCAAAACCCCTATCAAAAAGCAAACTTCGAAGGATTAGATACTCAGCTTTATTATCCACCTTGTCTCCTATCTCTTTACATATTCACATTGATTTGTATCCTTTTTTGAAGAGAGGATTAAAAACGACAAAATTAAGAATCCATTGAAGATACCACAGGTATTGTAGTTTGACAACACTTTACTAGTAACACCTTCTATAATTGAATGGTGCCCATCCAGTGAAATCAAAAGTCAGAAGCGAGAAGGTTCGAAGATATATTTCATAGATTACCAGTATATTGAGAAGTGACTGATCTGAACTAGCTGGTGATCGTAAGAGAAGTTGAGCACGGCGTTTCAACTCGTGATCTGATGCGGATGAATGACCGAGCGCCTTCAGCTAGGTGAGTCCATTAAAACTAATGTGGTCAGCATCCAATATTGAACATTTACAGAGCTACTGATTTTGGGGATTTATTTACCGCTACAGCATATTGAAAGTCTATGTGGTTTTTGGTCCTATATTTCGTTTTGTGGAGATTATGGGGAAAAGATTAACACAGAGGATGCAAGTTGTTTGTGCTGTATGCAGCCTGATATTCATAACTTTATGTTTCAACAGCTTAAATTGGGGTCTGTGATTTAGTTTTATATAGGTCGTCAATGAAAATCTAAGGGATGAGTGGTTATAAAGTGGTTTCCTATGAAACTTCTAAGTTTGAGATATTTCAGCAAACATGAATTCTGTTTAATATGAACCTAACCACTATATTGTTACACTAGATGCAGACCATTGAGAATAAGTTACCTTTGCTCCTGTCTCTCCTTAACACAGGGTGATGAAGGGATTTAAGTTTTTCTCAGTAATGGAAGATCTCAGTCTCAAAGCTTTTTTACTGAGATCAAGAGATATAATTTGGGCGACCATCGAAAACCGGAAAGCATTGAATATACATTTCGTTATAGTACGAGACATACTGTACTGTACATACTGCACTCACAAACTCACCAGGAAACGAATTCAGAACCTACGGGTCTGTGGAGGAAATTTTCGAACTTCTAGAGAGATGTCTTATCTATAGGGGTGCAACCATATCAGGTGAAAGTTTCCTACCAAATATTATAAAAGACGTTTAGGAAGTATGCCTAATTGACTGAAGTTAAATGTGTTGATCATTGGGTGGTGGCTCGATAGTCTAAAGTTTGGGTGGTCATCGAGAGGACTTAGATTCTCCTTGGGTTACTGAATGCTCACTATTGAGAAGTTGTATTGCAAGACAAAAAAGCTATCAAGTGTCTCTTGGTTTCCGACAATTTTCTTACTCATGTCGATTTGTGACCTCTATAACATTCGACAATCTGAAATCCCATATATTATTAAATCTGCTACTTTGACGAAATCTATACAATGTTTTACAAGATATGACACTACAGGCCGCATGGTATTTGAAGAAAAGGGCAAGTCGGTAAAAGTGATTCTTCATGGTACGGACCTGCAGTAATTTGCTTCAAGCATGGTCAAACTAACCAATGTACGTGTTTATTGTCTAAAAAGACCTCTCAAGCTCACGCAAACTAAAATTATCCCCTCAATCTGAGTTAGTCCAAGTAATTCTATATTCGCCTGGTATGGTTACGACTACTCTTAAATAAAGGCTTAACAAGTTCTACCGTTCCCTGAAAATGAATTAAAACCTGTGAACGTGAATCTCGACTTGTCAAATTTATGACGTGTTACTGTGATTATTTGTACAGTAGAATGTGATTATCAAAAATATATTAGGATTGTTATTTACAGACGGAAAATTTTGTTTTACTGTCTTTAATAATACTCTTAGGAAAATAATCAAATCACGGGATGGCTACAATATTCTCTTCTCTCTTACCTTATCTTCTGAAGAAATGAACTTGGTTGCTCTGCTGAAGATTTTGGGCTGAATAAACGTGCTAAATTGAAATCAATATACTGAATTGAATGTGTAGGTTTTCGGTATATGGTTAGAATTCCATTATAATTCCTTTTAAATGAACAGTTTTAGAATGGTAGTTCGCTATGTCTATCTTCTTTTTCGAAAGTGGATTTGATATCTTCTTAGAACGTGCTTATCTGTTTGGAGAAATTTTTAAGAAGAGTCTTTCTAATAATGACAAATGTGTCGCTTAAATATCAGAGCCAGATGCGTTGTTCGATGGTTGGCAACAATAGGCGACTCAGAGTGAGATATTATTAAACAAGCAAAAATAGGGGACACTGGAGATCACATGGCTGCTCCATTCGTTTGTTTATATGAAGTGCCTTTAAAAGTGAATAGCGTTGAATCGTAGTTTGAGGGATTTCGTGATTGAAGTAATACTTAATGGACAACTGCTAGATAGAGTATCATAACTTTCTAATAAACCATTGAAGAAGTCTAATAATTTATCAATTAAGATTCTAGTGTATAAAGAAACAACATTATAGCTTACCACTGTTTTGTTCTTGTTGATGGATAATTCTGAGGTCTTCCGTTTGAATTCATATGAATCCCTTACGACACTGAATAGTCTGTGTTAAATTGGTTTCAGTATACTGCTTAGTTATTTAGATAAAGCATATATGAGAGTGTTTGTGACGTCCCCTATGGATCTTAAAGCAGTGTTAGGCTAGTGGATTTTGGTAGCCCTTAGAAACATGACGTGATATTGGATTTAGGGTAGAAAGTAAACCATAGGGAAAAGCCAATAAATGACTTCAGTCATTTCAGAAGTTCATTTGCTTCTAATTTGACTTTACTTTGAAGCACTTGAAAATTTTTTAATCAATCTCAAAATATGCTCCCATTAATAGATGTTTAGGAGCTGTTCACCCATAATCGCTTTTGTTCATGACCACTGTTGTATTCCCTTTATCGGCTTTGATAATGATAATCGTTCTATCTTTCTGCAATGGGCGCAAAGGTTTTCATTCTCCTTTGGAAACATTATTTCACCTGTTTTACGTGTATTCAAGAATAATAAGCCTTCATGTTGAATAGACACTTAGCTGCGTAATAACTAGTTGAATTCATAGTGGAACATTAAGACGTAGATTCAGCAAACATACAACATAGGTTGATAAACAAATCGACAAAATGGGGCACAGTTTTTAACTAAAGCATGAAAACGGAGTTGTATGTATAAAATTTCGATATCGATTGCTTTGTAAAAACGGAAAATAGTGAGCGGGAAACAGAGAACAACCTTTATACTTCGCAAAAGTCCTGTATATTTTTAAGTAAAGACACATTACGAGAGTTTAGAAGTGTTCAATCGTCCAATAAGTATATAAGTTCATTTATGTTTTTTTCAGTAACAATGCATTGAGCAAATTAACACTGATCGCAATGTTGGATATCAGTGAATAATCAAAATCCGATTTATAATTCGGCTTCATCTGGTATTTCGGAAGTAAAAGCTTCACGATTCTCATGGGCCCAAAAACCTTGGAGATCGATTAATATGTTTATTACCGTGTCACCCTTACCACTGTACATAAAAATATGAACAAGCAAAAAACTCCAAATTATAAATATATATGGGAAGAAAAAATATATAAGACAAGAACAGGAGCAAACAATAAATCAAATTATGCCCTTTCTGAGGAAGTATTATAAGTCTTTAAGAAAAAATACACGCAACGAAGTAAGATCGCAGACACTGACTGTAAATGAAAAAACACCTGAACATATACCAGTAATCAAGGTCATTTTTATAATGACTACTGTAAGCTGACTGACTAGCCAACAAGGTATTGAATACAAGTGCCAATTCATCACGGAGAAAAGTGACATTTGGAAAATGATGGATTTATTCTAACCCACTAAAACATGTCAAGTGAACCAAACGAAATATTACCCCAACGTAATAAGAATTGAAAAATTTCGAAATATTCCTCTAATGCATTACTATTCCAAACTAAACATGATAAGTCTATAAAATACATATTTACAGTAGATACAATTTTCATTGATAGTTCAGCCATAGTTCTCGTAATTTATTAAGTCACAGCAATCCTACTGGTTGTCTATCCATAAACGAGTGATTGATGAGTGCTAAATTCCTATTAACATGTGCACATATGTATTCATATTAAATTCAGTGTTTTACTGTTCAGTAAATACAATATTTCAATTCCAGTTGGCATTGTCTGAACTAAAGTGTGTGAGTTAATGAAGGCTCAATACGAATATAAAATCGAAATAATTAGCCTAGTTCACACAACCCATATATATATATATATATATATATATATATATATATATATATATATATATATATATATATGTCACTCCAGCTTTTTAAGAAACAGCATGGACTTACCAATTGATAAGGTCATCTAAGGTGATGTAATGGGGATTCGCTGGTCGTACCATATCAAAGATTTCATTTAATACATTGTCAAAACTTGGTGTATCATTATCTGAAGCACGTAGTTTGTCTTCTATTCCGTCGTAGAAATACCGCAATGTTAGTGAAGTCAGTTTACCTTGACCACCAACATCAAGAATACGGAAAAGATAAGCAATTGCTTGCGGCTCATGTTTATTTTCCATAGCCAAAACCAGGTCTAAATAAGTTTTGTAGTCCTGGCAAAAACGTAAAAAATGACTTTTGAGTAGGAAATCATAACGCTACAGCGACAAATCAACAACTTGACAACTAACCACTAAGGATGACGACTAAATACATGACTGATTTTAATACAACTAGGCGATCAAGTACAAAACCATGTGGCTCGGGGCTACAATGAATCGTTTTTTCGTGATGAAAGGTGATACTACGCGAATTCTGAAAGTAAAGTACGTGGGGCAAGTGTAAACCAGCAACTATGGATGAGAGCATAACGCTTTATTTACAAAACTACTGTTCCACAATAAATACATATAATACTAGATCAAAAACATATCTGAGTTACTGACTACTGTCTTAATATACACCTGAGGTCATATTTGCCCATTTTTAAACGGTTTGATTTGATTAGAACAAATAAAAGACTTAGTACAATAGGCATTCAAATTAAATCCAGAGCCATACGTTTGTGTGAGGGTAGGTGATATTACTTATCTAGCCGAACCAATGTAGACGATGGAAAATCAGAAACAAAGAGATGAAGATAGTAAGCCTAAGTGCAGTAGAAGATGGAGTCAAGTACTGATTACACACTATATTTTAGGGAGTAGTCGTTTTTGTGGCAATAGCTCGGTACTTTTTAAGAGCTTATCACTGGTGACAGTAACCCATCATTTCGACCACTAAACAGTATCATCGCTAAGTATACTGTTTATCTACCAGAATTGCTGTAATACAAGTAATTATAAGGAATGATGACAAGTTCACTACGCAGGATAACACTGAAATATGCATCTACTTCTGAAACGTAAAGATACCATAAAATTATTATTACAGCAGTATTTTAATGCAAATTTGGTAAATAAAAAACAAACTAACCATTTCACCTTCATAAGTTAGGCATTCTTGAAATACACGATCGAGAAATACGTCGGTCAATGTACCATTTCCAAATCTTTACAACAAATTTAGAAAAATTATATATATATATATCGATACTCTCTGATAGCGATAAAATAATAAGTTATTGCACCAACCGAACTTGACAGTCATATGCTAATTTTTACAGATTGCATCAACATCTTCGTTGCTGATGTCAATCGAAGTCAGTAGACAACATGACAAACTATCATTTAAATTATTGGTTTGGAGATGGCAGAGCTGAAAATCAAATCAGCATAACTAGTCTCAAATAGAAGTAAAAAAGGCGGATACAGAGTGAAGTTTATTTATTTAAACACATACATATTGGTACAAAATGGCACCAGATACATATGCGCCACACAAAATAATGAGAATGGGAGGAGAAAGGGGGAAGATGCGTATATATAAAAGAAGAAAAAAGGATAAAAAAAAGAAGAGTAATGATGGAAGAACTGAAATGTACAATCAGAAGAACACTCTCAGTTAAGAAAGTTGTAACCACTCTTTATGAAGAAAGTAAAAGAAGGTTAAAGCAGGATCGCCACTGGCTTTTATTCTGAGCCATATCTGATAATGTCTCTAGCCACTGTGTTGCACCATCTCTCGGACCCCATCCAGGGAAACGTAAATGACCAACAGAAGCTAGCCCTTTACAGCTTTCTTTCATACCACGACACCATGTCATACACTGACCTCCTCTCCGCTTTTTCCAACCAGTCCCAGAGTCGGCAAATAATGCATGACGTGGAATTCTCTGGGAAGACATTCGTAAAACATGTCCAAGCCACCGAAGTCGGTGTCTCAAGATGGTGACACCAATTGAATTATCGTCTCTGCGCCCAAGCACGCGATGCCAAACCTCTGCATTACTAACATGGTGTTGCCACTGTATGTCAGCAATCCTTCGGAGACAACGATGATCGAACACAGAGAGTCGTCTAACATCCTCAACTCGGAGAGGCCAGGTTTCACAAGCATAGAGCAAAACTGCTCTCACCGACACGTTGTAGATCCGACCTTTTACAACCAGACTAACATCAAGAAGGCGCCAAAGGTGGCCCAGATTGGCATAAGCCGCCCTGGCTTTCACTATACGTGCATCGATCTCATCACTCATGCCACCACCAGCACTTATGCAGCTACCTGGATACACGAACTTCTCAACTACTTCAATCTGCTCACCATCCAGGGTGAGTACAGGATGAGAATCCTGCCAGTCCTGTAGGAGTACCTTGCACTTGGAGGGTGCAAAGCACATGCCGTACCTGCGGACACTGATTGCCAACTGATTAAGTGCAGATTGCATGCCTTGGGCATTATCGCACAGCAAGACAATATCGTCCGCATACTCAAGGTCGAGAAGTCGTTCTCCAGGGAGCAGATCCACACCGCCATTACTTACATCCATCAGAGCTGTTTCCAGAATGTCGTCGATGGCAAAGTTGAAGAGGGATGGTGGGATCGGGCGACCCTGCCTAACCCCACTGCTTGAATGGAACAAGGGAGAAAGGTGGTTGTATGCCCTCACTCTGCCTGAGGTGTTCGTGTACAGGGCCTTTAAGATATTAATAAACTTCTCAGGCACACCCTTCTTTAATAGACAATCCCAGAGAACAGTCCTGTTCAACGAATCGAAGGCAGCCCTGATATCAAGAAACACTACGATTGTTGGCCTGTGATAAGTATGACGGTGTTCTAACATTTGGCGGAGGGTGAAGATGTGATCAATGCATCCTCGACCAGAACGAAAAACAGCCTGCTCCTCGCAAGTCAATCTTTCTCGGGTTTTAAACAACCTACGAAGAATGACAGAAGCCAATAGTTTGGACGCAATCGGAAGTAGACTTAACCCCCGATAGTTGTTACAGGAACAACGTGAACCCTGTTTAAAGATAGGGAAGACTATTGACTCATTCCATGATGTTGGAACACTTTCTAACTCCCAAACCTTTGTAAACAACACAGTCAGTTCCTTAGCCAGAAAGTCACCACCATCTTTAAGAAGAGCCGGAGGTAAGTCATCTGGGCCCGGTGATTTGTAGCGTTTCAACAGTTGGAGTTCCTTGCGGACTTCCGCCTCGTTTGGTGGATCAATCGTCACCGGCCATGGGAGGCAGGACAAACTGGTCGATGTTGCCGGAGCACCAGGCTAGTTGAACTGCCCTTCGAAGTTTAAAGGATTCGCAAAAACATAGCAACACTTATGGTTCGGGTTCCATCAGTGATATAGAGGAAATGAAATTGTATCATTACAGTTGAGCACACATATAAATTAAGTTTTCGAAATATACTTTGAGTTTCTCACACACGCTTATTTTTAAACACCATTTAGTTACCTAAATTGGATAATAATCAAGTTTGTAGAGGTGACTCGACTTAAAAAACTTTATCTATCGAGCGAAACTACATCAAGGTTAAAAGGATAATGTTGGTTCTATATCACAAATAAGTAAACACCACAGAAAGTGAGACATGAGATTTAATCCTACTGGTAGTTTAGTTTCTTATTTGTAACAAGAACAGAAGTTCTTGCATCTAATCCAGTTTAAGATTACAGTTGAGTGAAAATAAGGAGTTCCAGGCGAAAACAGACAAGTAATTTAGTGCTCCTGGATCGTCAATGGTTCTCGAACCCAAGTCAGTTTATGATTAAAATGAACAAATCTTCAATAATTATGAAACCGAACAGACCATAATATATTCCTACGTCAAGTGTTTGGAAAAAATTTGGCAAGAAGTCTTGGATCTGGCTTTAAATGGTTATTTATTTATTTGAACATATAAACACTGGCACAAGAGGGCACCAAATACATATGCGTCACACAATAACAATGAGGTTGTGAAGAGATAGAGGTAAATTACGTATAATAAAAAGGAAGAACAACGAACAGAAATTAGTGCATGAGAGTCAAATAATAATAATAATAATAATAATAATAATAATAATAATGACGAAAGAAACAGCTCAGTTAGCAAAAATACAACCAGAAGAAATTCTTTCAATTAAAGAAGTTACGTTCATTTTTTATGAAGAAAGCAAAAGATTACATCAGGATCGCCAATGGTTTCCATCCTTAGCCATGTATGATAACTTCTCAAGCTATTCTGTTGCATCATCTCAAGGACCCGAACTAGGAAGTCATGAAGGACCAACATAAGCCAGTCATGTACAGCTTTCTTTCATAGCACGACAACATATTACACATTTACCACCCCTCCGCTTTTTCCAACCAGTCCCAGTGTCAGAAAATGATGCACGACGTGAAATCCACTGGGGCGACATTAGTAAGACATATCTAAGCCACAGAAGTCGGTGTTTCAGGATTGTGACACCAATTGAATTATAGTCACTGTGCCTGAACACACGATGTCGAGCTTCCGCATTACTGACATGGTGTTGCCAATGAATGTCAGCAATCCTTCGGAGACAACGATGATCAAACACAGGGAGTCGTCTAATATCCTCAACTCGGAGAGGACAGGTTTCACAAGCACAGAGAAAAACTGCTCCTACAGATGCGTTGCAGACCCGACCCTTTACAGCAAGACTAACATCACGAAGTCGCCAAAGATGGGCCAGGTTGGTATACGACGCTTCGGCTTTCATCATATACGAATCGACCTCATCACTCATGCTGTAATGAACGAGAACTCAGATAGGGACAACCAACGTACTTAAATACAAAATTACGAAGTTCTTTTGTCACATGTGAAAACCATACGTTCAATACTTCATTTGCAAATCCTGCATCAATTGTCTCAAACTTCATCGTTTCTTCATTGCTACAGCAATAACTCTCTGTTCCAGTTCTCTTCAATTCGATCTTCTCAACTTTTTGAGGCCAAGTGTTAGTATATACGACCTTCAAGATGCTAATAAACTTTTCAGGTACACCCTTCTTCAACCGACAATCCCGGAGAATATTCCTGTCAAACGAATCAAAGGCGGTCCCAATATCTACAACTGTTGGCCTGCAATAAGTGTGACAGTGTTCTAACATTTGGCGGGGGGTGAAGATATGATCAATACATCCAAGACCAGAACGAAAAACAGTCTGCTCCTCATGAGTCAATCTCTCTCGAAGGACGACGAAAGCCAACAGATTAAACGCAATCAGAAGAAAACTTGTCACCCGATAGTTATTACAGGAACGACGTGAACCCTTTTTAAAGATAGGGACAACTATCCACTCATTACACCATGTTGGAAAACCCTCTAATTGCCAGACCTTTGTAAATAACTCAGTCCGTTCCACAACCAGAAGGTCGCCACCATCTTTAAAAAGAGCTGGAGGTAAGTCATCTGGATCTGGTGGTTTGTAGCGCTTCAAGAGTCGGATTTCTTTGTGATCTTAAATCTCGGTAGGCGGATCAGTCGATACGGGCTACAGGGGGCAGGACAGTCTGATAAATGTCTCCAAAGCAGCAGGCCAGTTGAACTGCCCTCCAAAGAATTCTGCCCATCGTCCAAAACGTCGATGGATGTTAGTGATTGGCATCCCATCACCATCATAGACTGTTTCACTCACACCAGACTTCTTGCTGCCAGTGGCTCGGATGAGTTGGAAGAGTTTCCGACAGTTACCAGATGCAGCTGATGCTTCCAGCTCACTAGCACGCTCCAACCACCAGGCTTCTCGGTCCTTAAGCAAGCTTTGCCCAATTTCCTTTCATAACAGCCTTCGTTTGTGGTCGAACTCACGGTCACCCGGAGTAGACCGACGGGCTTTGATGAGTTGTAAGGAGCCTGAATAAACCTAGTGCTTATAAGTGGGACGTTTCGCGAAGCAGCGAGTGGCTTTACTCGCCATTTACATGACGTCATGCAGTTGCAACCAATGCTCACCTATACGTTTCGGTGGGCTGATAGCTAGCCTAGAAGCTAGCTCTGTTCGATACTTACTTGTAACAGAAATTGCAACCGATTTACTGACATCAATCCGTTGATGACGATCAATTCGTTGGCCACTGAAAAGTAGGATAAGATTGTTGCAGACCAGGGCATGATCTGGGTTCAGACAGGTACTCCAAAAGGAGCGGAAGTCATGTACACAACCACGCCAGCGGTAGCTGATCGCGATGTGATCAATTCGAATCCGGGCTTGAGATGCAGAGGGAGGGCGCAGGTGAAACACTGGTGGTGACTGTGTCGGTAGTTAGTGCTACCCACCAACAGGTCGTGGTCTGCGCACAGTTGCAGTAGACGGTCATCATTATCTGACCTGAAACTAACAATTCCCCATCGGCCACCTAAACGACTCTCTTCTATGCCTAGACGCCCGACCTGAGCATCCATGTCTCCAGCTAGTACCACAATATCTGTCGAATGCAATTTCTGTAGAAGAACAGTTAACTGGTGAAAAAGCACATCATTGATCGCATCCGGGTTAAAATCTGAAGACATATGGAGTTGGACTATACACATCACATAATGAGGAAAATTATAGCTATAATAAAGTTAGTGATTTGGATACCATAATATGTAAGGTGCTGTAAATAATCAGTTACAGACATTATCATCAGCTTATATTTAAACTATATAGCATGTTTTCGTCAAGTGGTTGAGATCAATAAAGGTGTTTAGTTCAGAAAATGTAACCGCATAAAAAACTAATGACAATGTAAAGTTAAAAATTGAATGATCAGAAGGACTAATAAACTCCAACAATAAAAATAACCTTTATGAGATGCCAAATGTTATTTATCTTACCGTGATAATTCACTGCGTGTCAACAAGCCATTTCGATCTTCATCTAAGAGCAAATAGCTACCATAAACACGTACAGCTGATTGATGACTAAACCAATTAGCGGCTAATTGTGCCTCTGATGTAGTTACTTCACGTAATTCAAGCATAGAGTCTAGAAATCCACTAGCTAAAATGTCGGTGATACGCACACGACCAGAACGTAAGGGATCAAGGAAAAAGAAGAACTTTCGTACAGCCGTGCATACATAGAATGTTTGGAACGTTGGCTCCAACTCTGATAGCTAAAGTTATTTTTGAGTAAGGAATACAAAATTTCTTAATATTTAAGAAAAGTTTCAAGGTTTGAAAAAAATTTTTCATAATTCTCAAATGAACATAGTCAAGTCCTGCGAAATATGGGTAAAATTAAGGTTTCGAAGCTAGCAAAACTCTAAGGGATAATGGGACAATGTACATAATTCTAACGTACTGCTGTCAACCAAACTTTAGTGTCTGTAAAATGAGAACTTACTGTCACAATCCAAGAGCCTTGATTATGTACAGTCAAATCTTATGTAGTGGCTTTTGGGTAAAACAGGATTCGAGGGAACAATATCTGAGAGGAGGGCAAAATACGACTTACATGCTGATTTGAATACTCGATATTCATCCAGTGAAATGCTGCTGCCGCTAGTGAACTTATTAGCAACTTATCAGAGCTTTTGGTTACATAAAAGCTTTCGAAAGTGGTTGGGAAGAAGTAGTGTAAGCCAAGATAATACGTCTGCACTTCGTAGTGTTAGTCGAGAAATTCACCCATACTACTGATATCATATCCCTGTCTACACAATTCTCCAGCGTCCAGTCGCGATGTCATTTCGGGCTTTTCTCTCTACCTGAAAAGTCATGGGGCTTCACCCACTTCGTTGGGCGGGTAATAGTAATCGTTATGCCTGAAAGGGTTTGAACGGTGGGAGCCGAGTGGATGAATTATTTAGCTAGTACTATGCATCACAGTTGAACTGTTCATGTGCCATGCACTAACCATATTTACAGAGTAGAAGCAACCAATGAAAACTGAAATGAGTTAATAAGTGAAATGAAACAACATTTAATGGTGAAGGAAGATGCTGATTATTAAAGAAAATTGGTTGACATGCGATTCTGTGTTACGGTTTGAAATTTAATTTTTTTCGTAGTTTATAAAGATTAACCAATACTAGTTTTAGTCTCATCAGTTCATTTTTTCAGCAATGTAAAACTTCATAAATGAGGGCCTCGAGAAGTATGGACTGGCTATTCAGCCGCGTTAGATCTATCACCCTATCAGAGCAACACATGTATTAAGAAATTCATGAAGAGTACATTATTCGTTTTTTTCAAATACTCAATACATTTTAAGGTATATCATGTGGTCTAACTAAATAGTATCACCTCATAAATGGTATCAAGATAATCCCTTCACCAAAGTAGTCGCATTCACGATAAAACATAGAATGAACAAATTACCTGACACAAAGTAGGAATAAGTTCCAACATATAGTTTTCCAGATCTGTCTCTCGCAAATAACCTTCACCGCACACATCATAAAGAGATATCCCAACATGGGTTTGTTGCAACCATACTTTCTTCATGACATAATTGAAAAATGTTAAGATATTAATACGTGACAAAACTTCGTCTTCACGAAGTAATTTTACAAATGTAGCAGCTGTGAAATATTGCCTAAAATATAATCATTCGTAAATTTTTATTAGCTTGCTACTAGACATCTGCAAATATTGCAATCATGAGAAACAAACAAAATTTACAGATATTTAAGGTGTAAGTTAACGCTAATTACTGACATCAGTAGGTAGTAGTCATAAATAAAAAGTGTAGTAGGTAAGTTAGTAATCATTAGAAATAGTTAGCGTTACCGATAATCATATCTATATGAAAGGACTACATGAATATCCGCGTTTTATAAGGCTGCGATAAAATGATTTTGGAGCGATTTTGTTAACCTATCTACGGTTAATGACAAGTTTCTGATCATCAGTAACTAATCTCATTGCTTGTTTATGATGTAACGACCAAATGAATAATCTTTGAGTTATAAATATTTTAAGTAAATCGAAGAAAATTTTATGTCATGTAGTTTTTGTATCCTGCCTCCCTTTTGAAATTTGTGTTGTGATATTTAGAAAGGTGGCAAAGTGAACTAACGTCTCATGTTGTTTGTCGAAATAAGTTTCACCTTTCTTCTAAATTTCTAGGTATTTCACGAATATCGTATTCAAAATTACAAGAGCTGAAATAGCTCGATATCGATGAGAGACTCGTAATTCTTTAATTTTAGGTGGATTCTTAAAAATGACAAAATATAATCCTCCCTATGGAGACTTGACTTAATGAATTTAAATAAGTTGGGTTGGATGGATAGTAGTGGGACAACGTATTCATAATATTCCAATGAGTGGAAAATAAAATTTTCTGTCCTACTTCGAAAAATGTTATTTTCTTCTCTGAAGAGAGGACCGATACTAAGTTGAAGAAGTGGGGGATTGGACCTTCTACAGATCACAACACAAACATAGTACTCCAGTATCACAAAAGGTATAATTTAAAATCAACTACACAATAGACTGTTGATTAAATGAGACGTAAATGTTTAAAAGCAGATTTAGAATAAAACTGATCAAGCCTAAAACCAAAACAAGCATTTGACACTTACTTTGCCTTGGGAGATGCTTCTTTAGATGCTTTGCGAAAATTCTCATAATCCATGAATTTTTCACCATTAACTGTAGGAGGTGAGTGATAGCGTTCCAAAAGATACCAAAACTCCTTGTACAAAAAATGTATGAAAAAAACTACCTTACTTGAAGTTCAACATTAGACAACAACCTCAAACTCTTTCTCTCCAACAAAGCAGACCTGAAAAATCATTATAGTTTGTTTAAATATTTACCTAGCATCCTCCCGTAATTTCGCAGGTAAAATCTCATTATCTTGTGGTACCTGAACAGTAAGTTGGTAATAGCTTAATATGTACTGACACGTTGAAAGAAATCTGGTATCCCTAAGTTCTCTGACTCATAGACTTCAACTCCACCCCACGCTTTATAATAATGCAGGAATAAATCACTGTGTAGGTTTTCTAAAGCAAGAAAACGATTATTAAACCGAGTTACGAACCACTTGACATTTTAACGCCTGGTAATTACAATGGATGACATTTAACGGTAGAAAGGCTGTGAACAGATATATTGTTTAGTTGGCATCGGATAACTGAAAATCAGAACAAAAAACAGGTTGAAAACCAAACTTTTAAAGAAGTCAAACTGATTATCTAACTTTTATACAGGTGGTCATTCGAAAGAAATAAGGAGACCGGGTAAAAAAAAAATGAAAGAACATAAGGATTTGAGTATAATAGTATGCAAACTACTGCCAACTGAACATATTTAAGTTTATCTAATGACTGAACTTTTAAAAATTCGCATACATCTTTCATCATTATTTTTATTATGGTATTAATCAGTGGTACATGAATAAATAAGTCTTCGCCTACGGCTTTGTTTGTTTTCTTGCGCTGACATGTTCCGTCGTAATAAATAGCAGTTATTTCAGTCATAGCAGACAGCCATATCAACAGTAAAAACAGAATTTTTTTAAACATAAATTAAGTACGATCTTAACGGTCTTATGAAATTCAGTACTCCACTTCTGCCTTTGTGGAACTCCGACCACTTATTACAGTCTAAATACGGTTATAAACTCAGGTGAGGAGTCGAGACTAGATGTTAGAGTTTCAAGTCGGGATTATGAACTAAAATTAGGGTTTTCGTCACAACCTGACCTCAGCTATGATTCCAAAATGTAGTCTCGTTATATGGGTTAGTGAATTCTGAACTGAAATCCAGGAATCGCAATTTCAGATCTGGTTTTCCAGATCATCAATTACAGTCTCCCTGACGATTTTTTTAAACATGTATCATCGTGATGAAAGCCCTAAACTAATTTCCAAACACTATTAACCCTATCTTGACATGTGTTGTGACTTTAGAGCAGCTTAGTGATCCGCCAGTGGATGAGAGGTACATTTTAAGTGTATTAGTGACAATAGTAAACTACTATTGCCTGACTCCGTATCCCAGAAAAAATGTTGGCAGAATTCAAGCATATACAATAACCAATCACATTCGAGGGCTAATCTGATCCTCCCATAAGAGAAAAAGGAGTTGTTACACTATTGATGATGTCATTTCGTAATGGAAATCATGAAAATTCACATACAATAGTTCATCATTCACGTTCGACAACTTTTCTATTGTATTTTAGTTAGCTTATGATTTGCAGATGACCCTCATGTGATACAAATAATTAAATAACCCAAAAATGTCTTCTGGTTGGCTTATATATTGTCAATAACAACCATCTACTAAACTTCCAAAGGAAAACCCTTTTAATTACTCAACCGTAGTTTGTCCTCCAAACAAGGTCAAATTCATCCAACCCGCGCTCACCGCCAAGGCTTTACCACAAACAGCAAATAATTTTCAGTGTTCCTTTGTCTGAGGTCAGTGAAAACCTGTTCAAAATACTCCCCCTTCTTCCTCCATTACTTAACTCCTTATTCTGAATAATCAGATCCAATACCACATATCATTGTCATGAGCTTGTATAAACTGAATGATTTCTTTGCGCTCACTTTTTGTTGATTCGGTATGGTTCCAGGTATGTAGTAATATCCGGTGGATGGTAGTCTAGCCACTCGGCTGCCTCTGTTCTAATTTATTCGTTATTTATTTGTGGATTTTGCATATCTTGTAGGTTGACCGAGCGCGTTTGTCTTAGGTCACCAGGGCTTCTGGATACAGGCGGCTATCATATTACCAGGTAGAAGATTGGTTGGTTGCAATGTGAAAATAATAAAGCGATGATTCTAGGGTCAAGAGGAGACGGTTATTTGAGGAATAACAAGTAAGTTGATAATTTGATAGTGTTTAGGAAGACGGAAATGAAAGAATAAGAGGGGAGACGGAGACGACAATAAGAGATATGGGAAGCGGTTACTGATATGTGATAATGATAACCTTTGCAAAATACATGATGTGCATCAGACATAGCTAGCTTAAGAGGGAGATGGTAATCTATAGGTTAGTATGTGTTCGTTAAGTCTCGTCTTGGAGCTACCCACTGATAGGACTGTTGTCACTAAGGTTGGGAAAGCATTCGAAATGGAATTAAATCTTGATAAAAAGAGACAGAATTGCACCTTCTGTGTGCAATCATTCTGATTTTTCATTGTTTACCCTTTGCCCTTATACGTTGCTATAAAGTAACGTGACTGTTTGCCTAATCATCTGATGCAGCATCTGTCTTTCGAGTTTTAAATGGATTGATGTTCAAAATATGTTGGCCAGTTCCGTGTGATGAAAGTGCATTTTATTGGGATTAGTTGATGTTGCCCTAGCGATCTGGGTTGACGTTCACATAGGATGCGACTGTAGAGGTCGTTGTTCGAGGTTGACCAGGCCTGAAAGGCCTCAGTAAAGTCTTCCCGATTTCTGAAATTAGCAATCAGACGCGGAGACTGTGGTTGTGGGGTGTAATGGACCAGGTAGCCTGAGCACGCTATTTATTGTAGTGGTGTGAAGGCCTACACTGAGTGATAAACAACTCTACTGTTACAGATGGTGTTCATGAGCTTCACCCCAACTACCACACACTAGCTCAGGCACTCTGTGAACCATGCTGGTTAGTTTTTGGGTGTTTTCTGGTCTTCTTTCGACACTTCTTATGTCCCACGGTTTGTTGTGTCTAACTCGGATTTGAGATGATCTCTTAGTCAATTCTGTGTGGGATGTCAGTACAATTTCTTCCATAACACGTCCTGAGCTGTGCTTTCACCAATTCTTTTCCTATCATTCACGCACCGCTCCTTACTGTTAGCAGATACTGTAGTAGTAGCTACAATCGGAAGTTTCACCAATGTATGAGGTCGGGTTGTGGCTTCCAGAGTTTGGATATACTGGTGGGGATTGTCACAGCTGTTTCCAGCGGAGTCTTATGACACTGATATTCGTTCAGCCGGTATATTTTTTCTACATTGTAGACAAACATATCGAAACCACAGACAAAAGTAACTACACCCAAATCCACAATACTGTCTAGATACTGAAGTGAACTTGTAACAGCTCAGGTTGGTTGGTTAAGAGTTGACCCCAAACAACCAAGCATATGCTAAAACAGTATTGTTCAAGTATTCATTCACTTCCTTACCTTTTGTAAGCGTTATATTCCCTACTATCTTATATGGAATGTTGAGAGCCTTTGTTTGTCTGAACAGATAATCCCACGCTCCACTGTGACTGCGCGAAGATCGAAATAAAGACCTATTCACTACTTCTCTGGTTTCTTCTATCAATAGCACGAGGGTTACCTATAGGCACGAAAGTGGTGAGCCCTTTTTGAACACAATTTAACCTCATTTCTGTTATTAATCTTTTTTTTTACTTAATCGTAAAAGTAGACCGGATTATCCGTAAACTAAGTTGAGTATATAACTAGTTTATTCCGTATTATCTTAAGTTATTCGTGTTATAGTAACCATTTTTCGTGCTAACTTTATTGCTATATTTGTCACATACCTCATGTCAGACTCAATAGAAACCCATAATCTGGAAGATTTGTCACCAGTGGTGATAGACACTGTTATAACTACGAAATCCCGACTTCCAGAATTTGATCGTAGTGATCCTGAGTTGTGGTTTGCTCAACTAGAGCATTATTTCACAAGACACAATATCAAATCTGAAGGGATTCGCTATAGAGACTTGTGTTCTATCCTTCCTCCTTCAGTCGCCAAAGAAGTCCGTGACTTGATTTTAGATCCACCATCACCACAACCATACACCATCTTAAGACGAGAGATAATAAACCGTTTATCATTATCAGATAGTCAAAGAATCCAAAGACTTTTTCAAGGTGAAACACTAGGTGATCGGTCGCCGTCACAGTTTTTGCGTCACCTCCAAGTGTTAATGGGTGATAACACGGTGGGTGAAGCAGTCCTAAAACAAGGATGGATACAAGTTCTCCCATGCTACGTCCAACACTGTTTGGATGCACAAGATCCTGAAACCTCATTATCTCATTTAGCGCGTATAGCCGATAGAATAATGGAGAGAGGTCCTCCAACTGGACCAGGCACAATAAATCACACACAAAAAGTAGAATCAGCAAAAGACCCCGTCATAGAAGGACTCATTGCGAGTGTTAAGAGTCTCACTGAGGCTGTCACCAGAATGCAAATGGGTCATAGAAACAGGAGCAGGTCACCACAACGACCACGATCCAAGTCACAAAACAGGTCACAAATGTCCAGACAACCTGGGCAGTTTTGTTGGTACCACTGGAAGTTTGGTGTCAACTCAACCAAGTGCATGCAACCATGCGCC
>NC_031495.1:11740552-11845035 GCF_000237925.1 Schistosoma mansoni
AACCACGTAGCTAATCAGACCCTGCATCTACTTAAAAATAATTTTTTTTTTCTTCATTCCGCCTCACATACAACTCCCCAGAACTTTTACCTTTGATATATAAGTGTTATGTTAAATATTTTTTTTAAATACTGGACACATAAGCTAGGTATTCCGAAACGATGGCTGAGGATTTTATTCAAACTCGTACAACTTACACTGGCAAATACAACGAATTCAAAAAGCAACCCAGGCGAGTTTTATAATTTCTTTTTCTGGTTAATTAACTATACTGGCTATACATATATACCATATGAACTAATTCTAAAAGTTTTCGGTCGAAGATATGTTTAGTAGCTTGATACAATTACTATGGTCAAGTACTTATTAAAGTTCTCATCATTTTTTTTTTTAAATTTCTGACATTTAAGAATCAATAACCGTGAAGATATGGTACAGTACGTTACTGTAAGGTTACTATCTTAGCCGCGTTGATTCCACATACCTAATTTTAAACACAACGTATAAAAGAACTGTTAAGTAATCATAACATTGAACTGACGATATGACTATCGTGGCTATGTTAACGTTAAACCAATTATTATTAGTGGCCCATACAAAACCCTGGAACTTAACACTAGCGTTATAAAAAAGACATGTTATGTCAATAGCTTATATATATACTTTTTTTCTCGGTTTAATAATAACGTAAAAAGAGTATTTGACACAACTGTACTTGATCCGCATACTCAACACAATTTTTTGCTTCTTAACCGTATATTCGTTTCCGTTTTGTGGATTACTCTGATGCACCCTTGGTTACGCACCTAGTTGTAAAAAGCGGTCATCACCGGCTCAAGGTCATGCACTTGATCGATTTTGTTAAAGAGTCCAACTTCTAGCAAGTTCACCCTTTTACATATACGCATTACAAAAGAGTTTTTTTTTTTTGTTGCCGTTTTCATGGTTCTTCGTACACAAGATATCTACACTATGTTTATTTCCTTCCAGAATACCAATCCGTTCTGGAGGCCAAGCACTTACATGAACGGAACAATTATCAATTGCATTTATGTATTTCCATTTTGTATCTTATTATTTTATGCAGGCAGTGGAGCAGTTCTTCAGGTTTGCTTGATTTTCACCATTACCTTTGAAGTAGACTCTTCTTTACTTTTTACTTGAGGGCGACTCAAGAGGCAGGTGAGTAAACACCTGATAGCCGGTCTGAGCATGGAAAAATCGTACCTCACCAACATGGTGTTGGGTAGCCCGCTCGCGGCACTTCCTCAGATATTCTTATTCCACATTCTCACACTTTCTCTTGAAAGCACGCAGCAAACCGTCAGCGATAGTTGTAGAAAAGATCACATGCTACAAAATAAGATGACAAGCTGGTAAATGAAGAGACATCCATGGACTATCATTGAAAGCGTTAGTCGTAACTGATTGTAAGTCAAATAGTGAGCGAGTTGATAATTTCGCCTTGGGATGAGAAATAGAACAAAGGTGTTATCGATAGATAGGTTAATCGAACCGACGTTCCTGCGGAAGTCGATTCTAGGGGGAAGCTAATGTAACAGCTCAGGTTGGTTGGTTAAGAGTTGACCCCAAACAACCAAGCATATGCTAAAACAGTATTGTTCAAGTATTCATTCACTTCCTTACCTTTTGTAAGCGTTATATTCCCTACTATCTTATATGGAATGTTGAGAGCCTTTGTTTGTCTGAACAGATAATCCCACGCTCCACTGTGACTGCGCGAAGATCGAAATAAAGACCTATTCACTACTTCTCTGGTTTCTTCTATCAATAGCACGAGGGTTACCTATAGGCACGAAAAACTCTGCGTCTACGACAGTTACATTCCCACTCTGAGTCGCTGATTTTAGAGAGAGATGAGGATGCGATATAACCATCGCTGGTATGTTGTTTTTCCTCAGTAGTCTGTGTCACGAGCATTGTAGGATGCTCTTTTCTCCCAGTTCTATCTTGTTTACTCGTCTTACTAGGAGCAGGAACCTTGGAAGGATCGTGACCCTAACTACCTTGTTGAAAATTCAGTTTTGGTGACTGGGTTGAGTGATCCACATCGTACACATTATTCTGAGATTCTTTGTCCGGCATCTTTTTGAGCTTTCTTATAATCCTGTTGCTAGAAACAAGGATTCCTGGCTAATTACTAACTCTACCTCTGCCAATCATTCTTGTAGTTATGGTGTAAGTACTGGTGTAAATGACGTGAATATGCATCCTATTCAATAGACTAAAAGTGAAGTGTAAGACTATTGAAGGAGGAAGGACACTAGACGAAAGCTGTGGAGGAGAAAAGTAATAGAGTGATGTAACGGGATGAGTAGGCGAAACCACACATTTATTTCATTTTGATTCTCAATCGGCATTACTTCCATCATTAACTATATATATGATGGCTATTCAAAGTGCTAATTTTTTGTTTTCCTGTGTGATACTTTATTTGGTATAATATTAACTTTTTGAGTGTGATGTCATTTCAAGATGTGATATTCTTGTATAAAATCAGCGTGAACTACGCTCAGCATGATAGACAGCATGTGATCTTATTATAACTCGATAAGTTTTGTACATTCATAATAATAAACAATATGTGACCAATCAATGTATTTTGAGTGTACTTTCGATTGTTGTCGTGTTTTCAGCCCAATGAATCTTCACTTGTACCAGAGATGGTGTTCTCGCTTCTCGTCGTGGAAATTGCAGTGGCTTTTCGTTCTTTTAAGTATAAGAATAAGCAATATGGATACGAGATAGAGGTAATTGAATGTATGATTCGTGAAAATAGAACCTCAAAGACACCGGAATATGTAACGTTGCTTTTGACCGTCCTAGCAAGCAACTTCGCGTGGATGCGGTGGTTTATTCTCAAGCCCTGTGTTTGCAAGAAAATATGTGTGTAAGCATCTGTTGAAGCAGCGAAGGAGAGACTAGTCTGTCGAGACAGCTAGACCCGCTACACAGTCGTTCAAGCTTGGTTTGATCACGGTTGTCAGATTTGTCATTGTGGTTGTCTACCAACAGTTGAATGTACAGTTTCTACCCTGTGAAGTATTTAAATATTTTAATATGGTAGTGGAAAACTGGTTATTCCCATTTATTAATTAGCTATCAACGAAGTCGCGCCAGACTTGTAGGGCGTGTGGTTCTAGAATAATTTTCACGAAATATTTTTGAAAATTGCTGTTCTCTAGTTCCACGCCAATACACGCCAACTTTGCAGTCAAACATCATTATTTAGGATAAGACAGCTTTTGATATCAATCACAGTTAATTATTTTTATTTTCCTTGAAATGTTAATCTTGATATTACAAATGTGAAATTATGGCATTTAAAGGATAATACGGGAATTGACCTCATTGTAGAGTCTAAAGTGCGTCTACTGAATCTGAGAGGCGTTAGATGAATTCTGAATTTCCACATTGCGCACCAAGCTGTGATGAATATGATGTCTGTTTGGGATGATGAGTGATTTTTCCGTTTCCAAGCTCATTATCCGAATCACAGTAAAATGGTCTTCAGTGCGTACACTTTGTTGTAATACATTGGAGTAAAGCCACATTACCACCTTCACATTGTGAAATGAATGGAAAGCCTTAATGACTCATTTGTAAATGATAATCACCCTCAGAATATCTTTAAGAAACTTTTAGACTACCAACTATGGAATACGAAAGCAATCTCAAGAATCATCAAACGGAAAGTTATGGCCTGCCTGTAAGGCTTCTACCAGTAGATAGGTGGACTGATAAAGTAGTTAGGAAAAGTGTGATGATTAAAAATATTTATATTATTATGCAAACTAAGAATCCCCAAAAATAAAGCAACTTAAGTCAAGTAGAACCAGGTGAGCACAAACGAACGGATTGTATGTGGAATTCAAAATCATTGAGTACAGAAGAATCATTAGTCCACACAAACTCTATGAAAAGACGTATCTCACAAGCCCATAAAGTTGTTGCAAACAATGCAATGTATATCAAAAAATGAAGACAAGGTTAACATCATTGTTAGTTATGTCCATAACTAACCAATCAAATCGTTGCTTAAGCTCCCACCACGTCAATCTGATCTGATATGTCTGTAAACTATCCCCGTTGCATGTGACCTACCAATCGAAAGACATTATTATCCTATTATATTAGTGTGACTCATAAATTTTATTGATTTTATTAAGACACACAATACTGGTCGGTATGTTTGTTCGTTTCGCTTAATGACTGTAATTCTTTAATTATTGTACTAATCTAATTGTTTTTATGTTTAGAAACAGATAAAGTTTAAAGCCAAGTTGTCCTTGTTCTAACTATAGCTTTCACATAGACTCTGGGATCGCCAGTATCGCGTTTACAGTTTTAATAGTATATCTGTAGGACAAAATAAATCCTACAATCATCTCCAAGACACATTATAGCAGCAGTGGTAAAGAACTATGTTTATTCTCCCAGCAAACGTTTGGGGTGGTTAAATGGAGATATAGGGCGTTATATGAACACTAAGCACCCAGACATTTTGAAACAGAACACAGTTGAGAATTTTGAACAGAGAAAAAAGTATTGCTCAAGAATTGAAATTTCAGTTGAATACAATATCAATATTCACACTACACAGTAACTAGATAAAAACGATCGTAAAGTTTGTTGAACAAAAAGCATTTACTTAATCGCACCTCGCAATAAATTATTTATAACCAACCACCAACCAAATAAGGATCGAAGAACCAACAGAGTGTAGAAGCGACCAAACAAAGAGTAATTCCAAAAGCATCTACTCTGTCAAAAACCATTTAAGACATGGTGGTTACTCTCTCTCTACATCCACATAGACACTATTTGGTCATTAAACAACTTCACTTGATTCAACGCACATGGATGAGCACGAACACATCCGAGGGATCATACTGATGCCAATCGTTGCCATATACAAGCTCGACCACTCGACAGGAGGGAAATGTACTTGACCAACCGATATTATCACGCGTTTCTTCCTCAAAGAATAAGCTCACCAGTCGGTTGTTTATTACTCATCCTTTGGAAAAGTTATTACATGAGAAATCACTTAGTGATTCTTGATCAGTCTGCTGTGTCAAAGTATGGCTGCGAAAACACTGAAATATTTGTGGCGGAGAACACGGAGAAAGCTAGGGGATCGTTATCCGTCTAACATTCCTATTAGGGTCAGTCAGTATGTGCATCGAGGTCGACCTGATATGTCAGCCAATAAAAAATCATTAACAACTCCTTGGCGAGAACTTAAATGTGATGTTTAAATAAATCAATGACTTCTTGGTATTGATGACTGTTGTAATTTTGAATTCCAAATACAATACATTCGTTCGGGCTCATCTGATACTTCTTGATTAAATTGCGTTATTCCTGGGATTACTAGTTTATACTACAATTCAAATACTTCTGATTATCATATTGGCGTCGCGATGGAGCCTGCGATACAACAGTTGGACATTTATTCAACTTTTGAGGATTATCTTGAAAGGTTTGAGATATGGAGCATGACCAAGAAAGATATGAAGGGTGACAAAATTGTGGCACATTTTCTTACATTCATCGGTCAAGAAGCCTACAGTTTACTAAGAACCTTGGCATATCCAGATAAGCCGATCTCATTTCCATATTCAACTCTCAAGGAATTACTATTAAATCATGTGAATTGCACCAGTTTTGAATGTCGTGAGAGAGCAAAATTTCATAAGATGATTCGCCAGGATAACCAGAAGGTTAACGACTTCATCCTTGAATTGCAAAGACAAGCAGCCAAATGCAATTTTGGTGATCAACTTCATGTACAGCTGAGAGATCGTTTAATTGCAGGAATTAACATACCAGGTCTGGAAAAGGAGATGTTAAGAATGCCGAACTGTTCTTTTCAAGATGCTAGAACTGCATGTATTAACTACAAAGCAGTGAATGAACTTGATATTCAATCGATGGAAATTTCTAATACTTTGCTTAGTCATGATGAAATACAATCTCAGGGTCGATCAAATTTGCGTCCGTTTAATCGTGATTTCTATTCTCGTGGAAATATGAAAGGTGATTCAACAAGGGACTGCAAAGCAAACAACAAAGGTGAGAATAAGTTTGGTAAATGCTTATCTTGTGGCAAATTTCATTCTCGTAATTCATGTTCATTTCGTAATGCTAAATGTTTCAAATGTGGCAAGATAGGACACATTCAGTCAGTGTGCAAAACTACTGTTCACTTTGCTTCAAGTATTACTCAGTCTTGTAACTTAGATCACAATAATTCGGCTATTCCTAATGATCATTTATCCTTATCCACCACTTCGAAAGTTAATGTTCATATCCAAAAGCGATTATATACATCTGTTGGTTCATTTCATGACTTTATTGTGGACACAGGTAGTATAGAGTCCATTATCTCATTCAAGAACTTGAAATCTTTAGGTCCTAATGTTGTGGTAAAACCCACTGAGGTCTCAATATTGGGGATTACTGGACACAGACTGCCTATACGAGGATGTTGTGAATTGCTAATAAGAAATGATAATTCTTCATATATACCTTGTGGATTTTTAGTTAGTGAAACAGGACTGTCTATACTGGGTTTAAAAAATCTGAAAAGGCTTGAAGTAGAATTGTCTCTACTAGTTTCTACAGAGAATTCTGATGCTTTACTCAAGGATTTGATAGCTGTGTGTGCTAAGTGTAGTGGAGGTATGGAAATTCAGCCCATAAAACTTAAAGTACGGGGTGATCCAGTCTTTCTTAAAAGACGAATAATTCCTTATGGTCTTCAAGAAGCAGTACATAAGTCACTGAACGATTTGTGTGCGAAAGGTATAATTGAACCAGTTCAGTCCTCAGCATGGGGTACTCCTATTGTTACGCCATTGAAGTCGGATGGCAAGACCCCTAGAATATGTGGTGATTACAGATTAACACTGAACTCCCGTTTGTTGAAGCAAACATGCACGACGATGGAGGCTGAAGATATTCTAAATCGACTTCATGGTTCTAAAGTGTTCTCGAAAGTCGACTTGAAAGATGCTTATCTTCAAATCCCTTTAGATCAATCTTCATCTATCTTGACAACCATTAACACTCCTTTTGGTATGTTCAAATACAACTTCCTTTCATTTGGTCTTAGTTGTTCTCCAGCCATATTTCAGGAGGTTATGAATAAGGTAGTCAGTGATCCTGAAGTTGTTGAAGTTTATCAAGATGATCTAGTCGTTCATGGTACTGATAAAGTAGTTCATGACCAGAGACTTATTGCTTTATTGCGTCGTTTAATTGAGAAGAATATTACAGTGAATCCGAATAAATGTTCATTTAGTGTATCTAGTTTTGAATGCCTTGGATACCTAGTTGATGGTAATGGTTTTAGACCAGATATGAAACGACTAGCCCCACAGACAAATGCACCGTCTCCAAAAAATATCACAGAATTACGCTCACTAGTGGGTGCTCTCCAGTACTATTCTCGTTTTATTTCTAATTTTTCTTGTCGTGCCAACTGTTTATTTAATATTTTGACATCCAATTCATTCAAATGGGGTGAAGAGCAAGAGTCATGCCTACGAAGTCTGCTAAAGTTTCTTCAAAGTGATGCTGTTCTTCGAACTTACTCACCCAGTGTACATTCTGTTCTTATTACTGATGCATCACCTGTGGGCATTGGTGCAGTTTTGGAACAGGAAGGTAGGCCAGTTATCTGTGTTTCACGCAAACTTTCTGTTTCTGAACAAGGTTATTCACAAACGCAGCGAGAAGCGTTAGCTGTGTTTTGGGCTGTTAAAAGACTTCATAAATATTTATTTGGAAAGAAGTTTACCATTGTTACTGATCATGAAGCTTTAAAGTTCATTTATCATCCTGAAAAATCCTTAGCACGTTCATCAGCTGCGATGGTTCAACGATGGAGTATTGCTTTGAGTGCTTATGACTATACGATTCAGCACAGGAGTGCAAAACAAATTCAACACGTTGACTACATTTCTCGACAATCATTACAAGATAGACCTGTTAATACTTCAGACTGCTTGTTAGTGCAACCTTTACCGGTGAGACGTCCAGATCTCATTTTTATTTATTTATTTAAACACATAAATATTGGTACAAGGAAGCACCAGATAAATATGCGCCTCACAAATCTCATTCGACTTGTGTGAGGGCTGTGATACTGCCCAGACTAAAGCAGGTGGTTTTCTTAGGGGGCCACACCCGGAGCCTTTGACCTAAAGGTCTAGTCCACAAGGCAGTGGAGCATCGTAAGGAGATGTAGTCCCATGGTAGCCAGTGACTAACAGTTGGTCCATACGCCATTCGTTCCTTCAGGATACTAGAGCCCATGTGCACCATTGGTTTGGAATCAGGGTTTTCCAACTCCCCTAGGTGGATCCTCTATATTCACCAACCCGGTTAAAGCGCCGGACATTCGCTTTTCTTCTTCTCACTTTTGTGAACAACACCCTTGCCACGAGAAGGCAGTGAGTAGGACTTCCCTGTCAGATGCTATATATTCGCGTGGCCATATGAGAGCATTTTGAGAGGGAGAGCAGACTCTCCCCACTCTCGACCGTACCAGGGCATTTGGGGGCCAAAAAAAGATCTCATTAGAGAAACTCGTAGATACTTTGGATGTTTACTCAGTGCTATACGGAAGGGTTGGAATGCTAATCTGAAACGTAGATTTCCTGTCTATTATTCAAAGCGGGACGAGTTATCTACTACTCCTGATGGTATTCTGTGTCTAAATGATCGTGTTGTTATTCCTCCTTCATTACGCAAACCTGTCCTTGATGATCTTCATAGTGGACATCTAGGTGTTGAGAAAATGAAGTCTTTGGCAAGACTCACATGTTGGTGGCCAGAGATAAATGCAGATATATGTCGTACAGCAAACAATTGTGAGAAATGTCATAAGCTAAAAAGTCTGCCTTCGAAGTGGACTCCATGGCCAGTATCGTCTGAGGCCTGGCAGAGAATTCATGCAGACTACTGTGGTCCATTTCTTAGCAAATACTATGCACTTGTAATTATTGATTCTTTTTCTAAGTGGCCTGAAGTTTTTTTCACAACTTCACCGAATTCTGACTTCACAATTCAAGCATTAAGGAAGGTGTTTAGTCGAGGAGTTCCCACGGTGTTAGTGACTGATAATGGTTCTCATTTTGCTGCGGATGCAGTCACTAATTGGTTGAATGGTATAGGGTGCAGACATTTGTTTACGGCTCCCAGGCACCCTTGTTCCAATGGTCAGGCAGAAAATTTTGTAAGAACATTGAAAATTGCTATTGATTCTATTGCTGCTTCGACATTTAATGAACTGGAGAGGGAAGTAGATACATTTCTACTTCAATATAGAAATGCTAAGCATTCTGTGACGAAAGAGACTCCATCAAAGCTATTAAAAGGAAGAATTCTCCGTTCGAATATGAGGTGTTTGGAGTCTGCAGAAGTTACATATTATCGTGGAAATGATCTTCGACCAGCCACGGGGATCGTAGTGAAGAATGTTGGAAAATCTATGGTGCGAATTCTGGATATCAATGACTTGACAATACATAATCGACACGTTGATCAAATACAATACCAGAATCCAGGTGAGTCCGTTCCAATTTCGGTTGTTAATTCTAATACTAATGAGTACATTCTAGATAATACAGAGTCTACATCCAATACACCGTCGGACAGATGTAAGATGAACTTAAGAAGACGAACAATCGACTACAGACACTTACACTCCAATTCGAGCTGTGGCGGATGTGATGTTTAAATAAATCAATGACTTCTTGGTATTGATGACTGTTGTAATTTTGAATTCCAAATACAATACATTCGTTCGGGTTCATCTGATACTTCTTGATTAAATTGCGTTATTCCTGGGATTACTAGTTTATACTACAATTCAAATACTTCTGATTATCATATTAAATCAGAAGGAAAAACAAACAAAAACAAGGATGTAAACAAGCGCCACAGAATTATGTACAACCAGCCAAATTACAGGTCAATAGAACAAGCTGTGGGTCAGTTTTGAGAAACTCTAATTAATCACTTTCCTTTGAACTATATTTCGACGATGTCTTACTGAAGGACAATCAATGCTTCAAAACTAAGTCACTCAGCCAGGAAAGCACGACATCTCAAACACTGGTATATGTGTGACTCAGATTTGTACCAATTAAACATTCTATAAGATATGTTAACACATACACTGATATGCGCAGGTAACCGAAACAACGGTGTATTATATACGACTGAGTAGTTATGTTGATACAAATAAATACAATGTAACGAATAAAACCAATAATCAAAATTTAGTAACCTACTAATTTCTGTTTATCCACCAGTGGAATTTGCAGACACACGAGGATTTAGACAATACGGATACTTGTATTAATGTATCCTTACCTGATTTTATATTATCTTTGTTAAATGTGATGAATACTATTGCATTGTAGCTACTCTCCTACAATCAATCTTTACTATGGTTAATTTTTGTTAAGGCTTTTTATTAACTTACTTAACAGACAACGTTATTCGAACAGTAACAATTCTCATATTTCTCTTTACTATCATGATCACTATCATATCTGTATAGACGTGTACGCTTGATCACATGACAGCCTACGCACATATCTCTCTCTAGCTGAAATGTTGATAGCTTAAATATCGCTCAACGGATCATTCTCTCCCCCATGTATATATGCACAAGAATCCTGTTATTAGCCTTTGCCTTGTCTATCAGCGCCTTATTCGATTTGACTACAAATTGGCCTCTGTATTCTCTCGCATACACAACATTCGCTTCTTTGCTTCAAATCCGCTCGATATTCTTGTAGATTTGTTATACATACTATCCACTAATAAGATGTAGTCGCCACTTCTTATTGCCTTGTGAATTCAAACACTGTTGAGATTTATATAATAACGGTTACCAAGGTGACTTGTTAATGAAGCTAAGCCACTATAGCTTCCACATGCATTGGTTTTTTATTAGACACCTCTGTTGAGATAAGACCAATAATTTTCTCACTTTCATTCATTTTTTGTAAGTCTGTGTTTGCTGGTGTGTTGACTAAGCGTTTATGGTTCAAGAGGCCGCGGATATTATGCGTTGAAACACTAATTTCCCCACGGTTAACCAAAGAATTTCTACGAGCTAGGTTTATCGGGTATCTTTGGCCTGTAGGATTCCTTTTGAAATGTCATCAAATTTTTATTAGTTTATTAAATCTGTTTGTATTCGGAAAAACAGTACAAATTATGTATAACAAGATAACTCAAATCAGTACTAACTAAACGCTTAGTTCTAGGAAACACTCCTGGTGTCATTGGTCTAGTGGATAGTAAGTCTATTTGAATATTGGTAGCGTTAGGAGAATGGTCAGTCAATCACGTCTTCCGTATTGAGGTTGCATCAAGTAACACTAATTTGAATAGTAGATGCTAAATCTTAAAGTTCTTGGCTGGTAATGTTTATGTCGATGCTTGGTAAAGGTGTGAATCCGTAATCTGGTGTACAGTTGACGTTTCCTAGAGAATTTGTGTTTGTTGGGATTTCAGAATACAAATTGTATTGGTTAACGAGTCTCCGTTTGGACCGGATTTCGTCGTATGGTACTGATTTAACCTTTACAACTACTTACAGATGCGGAAAGAATATTTTTTTTTACCAAAAAAGACAAGTCGAATGAAGAAATAACTTTTTTAAATGCCTTTACCTCATCTCTGAACGCTAAAATATTTTCACAGTTGAATTCACGAGTCGATCTAAGAAAGACAATCATTGAAAACCTGGAAGCAGTGATGTTATGAACAGCCAATCAAAAGTAGCCTAATAAGAAGGTCAGTCGATGGCAATCAGAAGTACCTAATGTAGTGTTTGTATGAACTAATGATCCCTTTGTACTTGATGATTGCCTGGTTCCGAATTCCAAATACAATACGTTCGTTCGTGCTCATCCAATACTTCTTGGTTAAATTGTGGTATTTCCGAGATTCCTAGTTCATACTATAATCCAAATACTTCAAAATACCACTCCTAAAGGACAAGTCCGTTTCATTTGCTGATAAACGGATCAATTTCCTAAAGATAGATTGGTAAATATCTGACTATTTTTTCATTCCATTTGATAACGCAATACACTTTCTCTCTTAAGTATTCAGTCAGGGGGTTAACGTGTAGCACATCGTGTTTCAGTTTCGGACTTAGGACACCATCCATCACAACAACCGGACGGCCGTTTCGGCCTGGTATGAGGCTTCTCTTCAGTGGATGCACATTGACGCTTTTCTTAACCAGCGAAATGCACTTGTCCTTTAGGTCACTTCTGATTGTAATCGACTGACCTTCTTGTAGCGGACCAAAAAGTATGTTAACCAAAATAGCAATAACAAAATATTACGTCCAAAAGTTTATGCAACAATAAACAGTTTATAAGTTAATAACACACAAATAAAAGTTAGGGGACGTTACTTAAATTGACTGACTGTAGCGTGTTCAATTGAGTTTGGTCCCGATAATCCACAGTTATAGAAGATTAATAATTCCAATGTGGACGATATGGATCCAGTAGATTTGCCAAGCATAGAATTCAATAAGGACTTCATAATTGTCTATAAATGTAGATGATATGCAATTAATATTTCATTTAACATATTTGCAGATATAGCAGAACGATGCAGATGTGTGTTAGAGTGTATTTGTTGAGGAGCAGTAACAATGTCGCGATATGTTGTATTCAAAACGGAAGGAAGTCAATTAACGAGGGTTCAAAGTAATACACTTAAACAACAAGTACAATTGTTTAGTGCTAAATGTGCAGAATATGAAAATGCACAAAATACATACAAAGACTATGGAAAATTGTTTACAAAATAGGTTTTATAGTCCTATCTCCACATTCTCACTAGGCTACTTTTGATTGGCTCTTCATATCACTGGTGCTTCCAGGTTATCAATGATGGTCTTGCTTAGATGGACTCGTGAATGCAACTGTGAAAATACTACAATTTCCACAAATTCCCATAATAATAATATATTTGTATGATTTACAGCGATAAAATCTACTAATCGTGTAGTACTGTTACATAATTATGTAATGATTTCACAAGTACCTTGAATATATGGTCCAATAACTAACTGAGTCTTGAAGAGGAGGACCAGTTAGTGATGATAAATAAAGTGGTTGTTTGTTAAGATTGACAGCATTATAGTTAGTAAGAGACCTACTAGAGTATTTTGAAAAAGTCAATTTAATGATGTTACCGTAAAAATAAAGAGGGGAATAATAAAATTATGTCTGAACGCAAAAGCGGAAAGAGTTCGGAAAATGTTCTCAGAAAGAATGGTGAATCAGAGTTCTGTTACAAAACTTCTTGTATGACCCACGTCAAGATAAAGAGAGAGGGGTTGCACAATTTTTAGGAACAAAGGATATATTTCTATATGTGAATATAAACAACTCCAGAAGTGTGCAAAATACAAATCAGTAAATTATGCTGAAAGTTTGATTCACTCTTTCTGTCTGTTACTTCCAAACTAAAGTGGTTTGGAATCAAAAATATCTGTTGAGGTTGGTTTAGATAGGCATGCTCTAACCTAGTAGAAATCCAAAAAACTCGTTGGGTAACGGATGCTTCTAAATAAAGCCATATACTTAAATGTACTTCATTATCTAAACAAATGTTATGACACAGTTTTTTAACCATCAATTGCTCAACAATCTCAAATATTAAAATCGAAATAACATTCAGTAGATAAATAAGATAGTTACCAGTTTCAACAAACAAATATTTCTGTTAATACAGGCATATTATTCTATCTTTACTGGATAGATCACTTACAGATTGTTTTAATGCAATAATTAACTCTGTAAAGATAATTATAAAAAGGTATCAAGAATTAATTATCACCACACTGAGTATTTCCTGCTCTGGAAGTGTGCTTCAGTTAACCAACAAAAGACTCACAATTTCTGTCAGTTCAAGAAACACAACAAAAAAGAGGAACAAATCAATGTGGCAGAGACCGTGACCGGAATGTCAAATAAAACAACGTTAAAGTTGTTCATGAGAAGCTTAAGGAGTAAATGGGAACTTAAACAAAATTTACATTGATCAACCTACTGTACAGCTAAAGAGATCAAGAAGAATAAATTTAAAAATTGTGGACGCGGAGGGGTTTTCAAGCACAACAATGTCACAATCTTTTTTATTGGCCTTCACTATCAAACATTTATACAAACCATATTCAGGCTGGCTATAATGAAAATTTTTTATACTGAGTTTCCTAACTTTTATGCTAGTGTCTCGCGAACAGCGTCATTTTCGAAATATAGCTTCAAGACAGTAACCTATTGGGAAAAGTTGTTTTCATTAACCTTATTTTGTCTTGTTAATGATTTGATGGATTTGGTAAGATATCTGTTATTACTGAGTCGGTTAAAGAGATAATCTAATTCATCTTCATTGGTTTCACCAAAACAAATCATTTGGACACGACGAGTCGGGAATTTCATTCCGTCCTAATGCATATTTCGTACTTGTGCTCTTTTTATTCTTCCATTTATTTTCATCGGAAATCTGTAAATGATATGCGACTACTCCGTTCTCCCTTGATAGTAAATATAATAGATGGGTGGATGTTAATAGGTATGTTAGGCTAATTGTACTATGTATTGTTATTTTTCGATTATATGAACCAATCATTGATGTTGTGACGGTTACATATAAGTTAACTGGTAGTGTCTTTTAACAATACATCTTCCAACTTCGCAATGCAAAGTCCTGGCAGGTGAGAACCCAGTGTCAATCTCATGGCTACACTATCGTATTATCTATAGTATTCATTGTTGAGTGGAAGTGGACATTTATCGTGTTCCTGAGAATTAGCTCTTTTATTGAAGACACATAAATCAAGTCTTCAATACGCCTCTCTTTTTGCTTACCGCAAATATGTATAAATATGTATGTGTACGATTATGTGAAAAATATTTAAAATACACATAATATCCGAACAATTTTTCATCCAAGTTATACAGCCCATAAGATGTCACGTAAATAAAGCGTTAACATGTGCAAAACAAATAGCAATTAACATTTATGCTTTCGGAAAGTCTGACAAGCACTTCTCAAAGTGGGCTTATGACAAAATGCTCCTTCTCCACATTTTGGTCAAATTATCCAGAGAAGGGATGTCTGCCAATCAGTAGTAGTTACATACGCCAACGTTAGGAAGGCGTACTACAATGTCTCACACAATCTTTTCCCTTTGAAACTTCGCTCAGTTGGCATACGGAATCCCCTATCATACTGGTTCAAATCTTTTTTAAAAGAACGCACTCGAATAGTTCCCTTCGGATCTTCCTACTCTAAACCTATGAATATGACAAGCAGGGTTATACAAGAAAGTGTGATTGGCACATTACTCTTTCTGCTTTTTATTATTGACGTGCAACCACTCTTTTAGTACGGCAAAACTTTCCTTTAGCTGATGACCTAAAAGTAGTTTGTTTACTCTCGTCTTCCACCAAAGAAAGCTATATTTCAGTGCTAATCCAGAAAGAAATAAACAAATTATACGGATGGACTGTGTCATAGAATTTGTCACAGAATACTGATATAAGTGAATTTATTTACAATGACAGCAGCCCTAACATAAACCTAGTTACACACAAACACGTTCTGAAACCTCACAGTATTGCTCACGATTTTGGTGAAGAGTGTAGCAACAGATTGAACTTTTTCGAACACAGTACATATCAAGTATGGAAAATAAGATACTGATAAGGTTCATAATAATGAATTTGAATAACATGAGATCTAGATTATTATTAGCATTATTATTATTACATAAAAGATTTCTCATACCCATAATTGAATGTGGTATTTTAGTGTATAGTAATTTCAGCAATGACTTCATGAAAACTGAAGGCGTTCGAGATAGATTCATTAAAGCTCTTTTGGGATATTCCAACAATAAAAACTATCACTGAAGATGTCAACAACCCAAATTATAAACTCTTTATCTATCGGCTTATAAATGGTAGTTCCTACCCTTCGGCATTCACACCTTCGTACTTTGTCATATCATGTCACATATTGCAGAATAAGGAAAATATTTTTATCGATTTTGAGAATGTGAACAAACGACAAAATTTCTTCGTTATTCACTATTCAGCTAGGTGGATTTACTCTAAAAATGAAATTTCCGATAAAATGATGTAAATCACGAGAAGAATTATCACCACTTTTGAAGTTCACGTGTTAACTTCCACTTTAAGATGATGTCACGTCTGACTATGTATACTTTCATAAACTTTTATAATACTCGCGAGGCGGGGTCGTGGATGCGCACTGCTGAGGAGTCCCATACTAACACGAAACGGCCGTCCAGTGCTTCTAGGTTTTCCTTGGTGGTCTAGCTTCAACTGATCCATGCTTTCAACTATGAAAATAATACTTATATGTTAGTATAACAACACACAACTCATATCAAATAACATTAAACAGAATTAAGTAAACAATATAAGAATAAGAATAGGTTCTATTTATTTATTTAACTGATAAATATGAATGATTCAACATAATGTAATCATATTACAATATTATGAACATAGTTTTGCATTGTAGAGTCATGGAATAATCTGGAATGTTTTCATTACATCATTTCATCTCAAATAATATTTAATTATTTTGCAGTGACTTAGAAAAAGGTAACATAAGGAACTGTATTGTCCCTATAAAAAACCGATTAGTAGTTCCACACACACACACACACACACTCAACTGAACTTATCTTTTTCAAATTTCACAACAAACTACCATTCGTATACCTTGTTGGAATCAAATTGCCTATAATTTCACATTTCGGTCATAGCCTTCATTCAATGACATCATTAGGTAGCAGCTATCCTCGCAACTGATTTAGCTAACTATGCTTTGACAGACTAGTCTTCAAACAAGCATAAATAGATTTGTAAATGTTCTAGTATACAATCGAAAGTTGTTTTAGTGTGTGAAAATTATTTTGTAGTATGTTTTAAGACAATGACAGTTAGAGAAGTATAGAACCGAAGAATATGCATCATATCCCGAAGCGATTTATGAATGGTAACTTTGAGAACTATTTATGGACCAATGTGATATGTATATTTCCTACTATATAATTTTTAACTAAATAAACTATTCATATTCGTATCCCTCTTATTATAAGCTTTATTTTGACCTATAGACTATTATTATACGATTCACAATTCTTGAGTTATACCCTGTCCATTAATTACTATTCCCCCTATTCACAGCCACATTTGGCTAAATCCTGTACAAATGTTGTTTCCTAATTTATGGTACAATGTAGTCAGTTTGTTTGTTATATAAACCCAGTATGTTTGAGAATTATGATTCATATTTCAGAGGCTGTTATTGGTGTTCTGAACTTAACTGGTTGGGCTAGGCAGAAAGCATGACTGATAAGTACTCAAGACTGCTCATACGGGCTTTTGCGTATCATTGGGCGATCAATAAATTCACTCCTCTCTCATTGACGGGAATCAGCACGTTCATATATTAACAAGACACTCAGGTAATCGATATAACAGTTTCTTTTTATTTTGTGTTTAAATTAATTTAAACATGAAAACTCGAGGGATTTAAAAAAATTTATATCATAAGCTGTCTCGAATTACTGTAATCATTTCTTTAATGTTTAACTAATTTCATGTTGTCTGATTTCAATGATTAACAAATTCCATGGATCTAATTAACAATTTAGTAACAGTAGGATTGTCTCTGTCTGAGGTGGTGATTTCTGTAGGATAGAATCTATGAAAAACTGTGTTTCTTTGATAAATATAGCAAATATTATTGTTATAACTTGTGGTCGAGTGGATGCCATGTTAATGTATAACGTGATAATACCGCCGATTAGAGAGCAGCAAATTATCGATTGAAACAGTGACACACAGAAACCGTACGAACAGTCTAGAGTACTTATCGGTCCTTCTTCTGCCCAGCTCAGCCAGTTAAGTCCAGAACAGCCTCTGTGGTATGAATCACTATATTTCAAACATACTGAGTTTATATACTATTTAAACTGACCACATTGTACCTTAAAATAGAAAATAACACATGTACAAGATTTAGCCAAATGTGATTGTGAATAGGGGAGATAGTAAGTGATAGACAGGACATAATTCATGAATGGTAAATCGTATAACGATAGTTCATAAGTCAAAATAAAGCTTATAATAAGGGGGACATGAATATGAATAGTTTAGTTACCTAGCAATTATATATATGCATAGTTTGGTTAATAAAAGTTACCATGCTCTAATGTTATTGGGACATAACAATTATCTATCTATCTAGTCTTAACTCTCTTATATTCTTTATATTTATTTACATTAACAACTCATAACTCATTGCTGGATAATCTTGAGTTTCTCTAGTGCTTAATACTACTTAATAGTAAAATATTATTGGGATAACATACTCTCTGGAATAAACCAATTTAAAAATGATTTCAGTGGAATTTCAGCTTAATTGAGGTCACTAAATGAGATAAAAAAACATGGGTGTGGAAAGCCTAGGACTATTTTTCTACTGAGAATGTTGGTTATTGTTTTTAAAATGCTTTTTTGAACAAGTTATGAAGGTAATATGCACTCCAAATGTTGTTGCCTTCATTCTAATCAGTTATTGGATGATTAAACAAAGAGGAATTTGTCAGTGACATGAAAAGGGAAAATTGGAGATACATTATAAATAAATTATGATTAGATTACACCCCCTCCGGCATTTTATATCATACTACGCATTTAGTTAGATAGGAATTCGGAAATAGTAGGACCTATGATGTCTCTTCAATTTACTATTATGTTTGTCAAAAAAAACACCGAGTTCATCAAAATTGACCGACCACTGAGTGCTGACTAATTTCGTGTTTATTCAGTCTTTTTAGTACTGATGAAATTGCAATGTATCCATTAGTCTAAGTTCCTTGACACTGAGTTCACTAATTTTAGAAGTAAAGTAGCTAAAGGCAGTTTACAGGAAACTACGGACTCATGTTTCGTGGTATTTTGAACTCATCAGCAATGTGTGCCTGTAATCTCGAGGAGTCTGGTTCCCCATGAGGGACACAATCCCGCATCATCCATATTCGCAATCTGTAATGTCACGTGGGGCCGACTCAACCAGGACACATGAATTTCTTCAAGACTACAGACTCGCCTTGATGAAAAGTCCCAAACGGCTGGAAACCTAAGTGCAAGTTTTGGGTTTAAAATTAAAAAAGACATTCGGAAAAAATTTTATTGAACTTTCTCCCTCTTTAATAGTAATTATGTTAAAATTAATTTGACGTATATACTATACTAAACGTAGCCACTGATTCGAAACCACTTTCAGACTGTTAGCTTTTAAAATTTATATGGAGGTAAACGCCTCTTAAAAGATCAAATTTCAAAATATGATACCGTATAAAAAAGAAGAAAATTTTATTCATAATCAAATGTCAATACAATAAGTACTGCATGGTGATTATTTTAAATGTTTCTTGAATATGAAAGTTTTTTTTAAAATCATTTTTATTTTCCAATGAATTATTTATAGAATTTTTCTGAAAGGAAGAAACGATGAAAGAAAAGTTCAATCATCAAACTGCAAAGATTTTTTTCTTTTTATAATAAACATTGTAAATAGTAAACATCTACGATTAGAGTTAATGTAAATCAAGTCTTGGTTATTAAGTATCTGATCAGATTTTGTTTGGTAAAGGAGATTATTATAAATTATACATTCTCAGAAGAAGGTTTTCTGGAGATTTTAGTAATTTTATAGTTGTGGTCTAGAGGTTAAGCGCTCGCATGAGAGACTGATAGGTCCTGGGTTCGAATCTCTCAAGGCGGGATCGTAGGTGCGCGTTTCTGAGGAGTCCCACAATAGGATGAAACGGCCGTTCAGTGCTTGCAGGTTTTCCATGGTGATCTAGCTTCAATTGACTCATGATTTCAACCATACATTTTCAGTTTACTTCAATTGTATCAACTTAAAGAAGAATTATTTTGTAAAGGTTCACTTTTTCGGGTTATTTATGTTAAAGATTGAAATTAATGAGTTACTTTTTGGTATATTTACATTTTTGATAAATTGACAAGATAAATTTCGATAGTGTACTAAGAATACGAAGATCATCAGAACTATGTGATGATATATTGGCGCAATACATTTCGAACAATCTGATCACATATATACTTGTTAAAAACATTTAGCTATAAAAATAAAAGGTCAACTAGACTGGAAATGGGGGTAAGAGGAGACAAGGATATTAATAATAATGATAATAATAATATGAATATGGATTAATATTAATCCAGAGTGATTAGGTGTTAAATGGTTGACATTAGAATCACGGCTCGTATTATCCCCTACCACTCAATAAACCTTAGTATACGCCCCTTTACGCTTTTATACAACACCACAAAAGCCGAGTTAAGATCAATCTTATAGCCTGTTTTCATTATATGTTTGGTAACAGAGGATGATGGATGTTTATCATCTACTCTTATTGGGTCATTTGATTTTTATTAGTATCGACTTGTGGAGATTGTTGAGTTTTCGACTGAGATCATGAATCGATCACCGTTAGACCACCATTGAAATCACTGGACGGCCTTTTTGTCCTAGTATGGGACTCCTCAGCAGTGCTCATCTACAACCCTGCACTCAGAATTCGAAGCAAGAACCTTCGGTCTCGCACACGAACGCTTAACCTCTAGACATTTAGGTACATGTTCAGACATCCTTATTTAGAGATCACGATTACTCCTCCCTATGAATGTATGGCCACATACACATTTTAAATGATAAATGTAATGGGGTGTGACACGATCGGTTTCATGTCTTTTAGGTTTTTGGTGAGGCATGGACCTTGTTTTTTCTTTGATAATGACCTTCGCTGCGTAGTGCCTCTTATTAATAACTGATTTAAGCCCTTTTTTCAATAAAAGGCTATTTGAATCACCTCTAAATGTTAAGGTGATGTAGACAGGCTTTTATTTTTACCAAGGCTATAGTAGGTCTTACGATAGTAAGTGACACGATAATGTTATGTAGTTACAAGTTTTTGATTAAATTGACGCCAGTACTGTCTTAATGGAGATTAGTGAGCTGGATGTTAATGCTGAAACTGTTATAACCAAAATAACCGCAGATATTCACCGATTCTAATTTTTCATCATTGGCTTAGTTGATGTATTTACATAAACAGTGACGTTCTTTCGTGAAGTCGTGTATCAGTTTGTCTGTTGTTTTTTTTGCAATCGAGCATTATATTCTGTGGAAACAACATAACTTGATAGATAGATTGATCTGGAGTAAATGTTTCTGTAGTTGAATTATTGATAAATCAGAACGCCATCATTAGAACGACCAAAACGTTCACAAGCCGAGGACAGCTGACTATCGACTTTCCCATCAAATCATCAACGAATGGAATTCATTACCTCAGCACGTGGTTCAGGCTCCATCCATCGACTCTTTCAAAAGAAAGTTGGATCAACTGAGAGACCATCATTGCCAGTACTAACACATACCATCAAGCCTCCTGTCATTTCCAAACTGAAACTAAAACTAATCTGAATATTTCATCATATTTTGAAGTTTTGTTTTAATTTTTGTTTTTAATCACTTGACTTCATATGATAAAGTTTATTTTTAATTTTTATAGAATTATACAATCTGTTCTAAGCTAATCAACTATATTTAAAATAAACTGAACAGTTTTTTTATATATCAGGTATAATTGTTTTTAAAAAAAGTACTTGAATGCCTAACTATACGTTGTTAAAAATCGTTTTATCTTACCTCCTCAATGACGATTAAAAAATTGGTACCTAGAAATATTGACATAAATTACATCAACATAAATGAACTTATAGGAATAATATCTAATCAAAGTGATTATTATATATTGTTAGCACTGGGTACAGAAACAATTCCTACGTAAAGGTCTTTAATTTTATCCAATTCAAGCTTATTTCTAATTTAAGTCTCAGTTGACAACTAGACATAATGTGAGATAATATGTTTTGAATTATCTAGCTGATATTCAGTGATAAGATAAGATCGTTTCCATAGTTCTAAATGACCATTTATTACTATTTGAAACCTTAATTTCTTCTCATTTAGTCAACATAACTGAAGAAGTTCTGATAGCAAAAATTTGTTTATAGCAACATGAGTGATACATTAACTTATCTTTAAATAAAGTAGAATCTATTTAATCCCATTTTCAAACAATACAAATAAGTCATGTTACTCTCAAATAATAATGTTACGTAATGTTAGTTGACAAGACTTATGAAGGTAGTGCAATCTCATGTCTAACAACAATAGATTATTATTTCATACAAATTATCTTAAATTGAATTATCAATAAAGGTAAACTGGAATTCAGTTGAATTCAAATTAGTTTTCAAAAGAACATGTATTTCAGTCTGACATGATTCTTGTTCTATTTTGTCTAATTATCAGTTCATTTTCTAAGTAATGTAGTATAATATTGGTTCAGTACAGTGATAATATACTCTATTTACAATTAGAAATTACATATTCTATGTAAGTATCAATAATAAGGTTAAACTTGATAGTTGCAAATAAATTGAGCATTAGGTAGAAAGTTAATAATAGATACATTTCTTCGTTATATCTCAATGAATAGAAAGATTGAATTTCTGACGTTTTGTAACTTGATTTGAGCTACTTCTTCAGAGTAAATAAATAACTGAATTAAGTTATTTCAAAGTTGAAATCATGAGTCAATTGAAGCGAACTAAGTTAATTGAAGTTTAAATAGTAAAGAAGAAACAATTCTATGGTTTTCATTTAAAAATAAGTTTTATCTGAATACATTCTATACTGTTTATTTATCTATGAATAATCTAAGTATATTGAAATAAATTATTTTCACTTCGTTTACACTTCACAATAAGCTTAATGTTTGTATACATGTTGACCATTTAATCATCCATATGTCAAAATTAAATTGATCTTCAGATCTGATAAGTATTATTAAATATTTGTAGGATAGAAAAGAAGAAATTATTACTTACAATCCATCCAATAATTTATCCAAAAGTCCCTTACTTCATAATAAAAAAATAGAAATTAGAAATATTCATTTACTAACAGTTCTTCTAAGGAAACCAATTTAAACTTATATCATTAGCAAAGATGGATGGTGGCTAGCAGTGGAATATAAAACACGCGTTTCTTCCTACTTAGGACTCAACAGTTAGATGCGCCTGCATCACAGAGTTGACGTCCACACAGGGAATAAAACCCAGTACCGTCCATTTCAAGCAACATCACCTTATTCACCTAACTACTGAATCCTGATAGCATCTAGTCTGTGCAGTGAGATAAAGTTTAAATTCATTTGATATTGTTTGTTTGAATCTTCCCATTGATATTTAGGACTACAATTGATCAGTCTGTTATTGGCAAATGTGCACCCTGTGAATATTGCCTCGATATCTCCCTAAATCACAAGCATAAAAAGCACTTATTTATTACCATTCTTTTAGTTAATTCGATCATGTCCGATTGTACTAAGAACAAATTTCAAAAATACTAAATAATGGCACCCAAATGATAATGAAAGTAATTATAATCTGAATCAAAGTGTTATTCCTGTGAAAAAAGTTAAAATTTGTAAGAGTTGTGTTAGATATTGTGACTTGAACCCAGTACCGTTCGCTTCAAACACCATCACGTGAATCCAACTGACAGGTCTAAAATGGGATGAAACGCACAACCTAGATTCCACTTCTAGCCACTATCATCTCTGCTTATAATGCATGTGACTTAAAGCGATATTGAGGCAATCCTCACAAACTGCACATATGTCAATAAGACACTGATCAATTACAGTTCTAAACATCAATGGGAAGATGTTAAAGCATGTCTGATTGGCAGATGATTTTCAACAGATGACTGGAAATGATTAACAGAATGTATTGAAGTTATTTGTCGTTTCCGTTGCCATTAATTTTAATAAGTCATGAAAGTATAAGTAGTGACATGTCTATCGATTAGCTTTATGTTCTGATTTTAAATATTGGTTGAGAGAGATTATGAACCGCTGAAAAACTACAAGACAAAACTACAGTAAAATTCTTTATATGGATAATACCACAGATTCACTTCAATGATTCTAGTCGGTAATGTAATCTGTGCTTGACTATACCTAGAAAGGCATCTCAAAGGTATAAAATGATAATACTCAGTAAGTATTTTAGAAACATCAAGTTAAGAATTTTTAGAAACTTTTGTGAATTCCTATGTGTTATAGATTACTTTAGAACAGTTCAATTGTAACGCATCTATCTAGACAATTAACACGAACATTTAGTTTCTAAACATTATTGAAGTAGGATTGTTGGCCCATGTCATATAATTAGAGGGATTAAGAAAAAGAAAATTAGTATCATTCATTATAGAAAGTCAAAGATTAAAAAAAGTTAACGGTTGTTATTCACTGGATGAATATGAAATCATATGGATTCTAAATTATTTCCACCACCCACATCCCAACCGAAAAGTTACAAAACGTACTTAGGAACTGGTGTTGTGGTAAAGAATTCTAAAATAAAATTAATTCAGTTTAAAACTGTACATCAATAATTGTGCATCATTCACAAAAAAAACATAAGCAAAATTAATCTAAACGTCTCATATGTACAGTCATATCCGAATAATTACATCTGATTGAAATAAAAAGTCACCTAGTTGAACAAATACAGTATATCAATCCATTGGAAACCTTCATTACACCATTGACTTTGTGTAACAGATTACTTAAATTCTCGTCACAAATTTATTATTCCAAAGTGAAAAGACAATGAAAATTCATCAATGAATAGTTTTGTACTTGTGTTGGTGCGATTCCTCTGAATTACTACGATTACAATCAAAACTAACGAATATTTAACTTTACACCCATTTATCAAGGATCAGTGAATTATTATTCACCACTAGTTGGATTACGTATGACAAGCCAGTAAGTTACTGTTATTTCGCTTAAATGAAGTTGGTTTGATCCCTTTTTGAAAACCGCTGTAACCAACCGTAATATGCAGCAATAACCTAGTTGTTTATTTAAGTCAGTTTAATAAGACACTATACATGATCCTAGCCAGGTGAAATTAAAATCAATTGAACTTTGTTTCCTTCGTGTTTCAGACTTGATTTTCTTGACGTTTCAAAGATTAATATAAATAATATCACAGATGAATGACCATTTGTTAAAAGTTGAAAACAGAAATGATTAATCTGAAGATTGTACAAATTATTTACAAACGTCGAGAAATCAAGGTGTGTTTTATTGATTATCGATAAAATTGGAATCAATCCTATGATAATTGTTGGATTCAAGAGTTGAATATGAATCACGAGGCTATCGTCTACTAAAAAGTGTTCTTCATCTACAGACATGTAGTTTTCACTGAAATCTTTGAATGTTTTAGTAAATAAGGCAGATTTGAAGTGTTTATTTAAAAAAAATCAAAACTTATGCATATTATTTATTTTATCTGTGATTATATACTTCCTTCAATGACATGATATGGTTACATAACAATTCTCTGAACATTTCTATCCCATAAAATGAGTTTCTAATTGTCAAACCTTCTGGCATCATCAACAAAAGAATGAATACATAGCCAGAACATCTGACTGTTTGTATTATACTCAGTAAAAACTTCTAAATTTGTATAAACATATATAAATACACAACTTACTTATTCCAAAAGCATGTATTTCTAGATTATGCAATTTTTAGGAGCAAAATAGACAGTACGTATTAATTATGAAAGAAACAATAATCTATCCTCTAAGAATGACGTTGAACACTGATAATTATTTGATCACATTTACTTCTATCTTGTTCTAACTAAAATAGACTGGACTTCACAGAATCCGGTTTGAAAATGTTCACCGACAACTGCTAATAACTAACTATCAAACACGATATTTAGTGAACAGAACTAATTCACTCATTGAAATTACCGCTTAATATACTATCAGGAAGTTACTGTTAAAGCTTTTATTTCAATTTCAATCAACAACTAAGTTTGACACTGAATTCAGTTTCAACCGATTAATTATACTGAATTATGACCCCCCTACATATTTTTGACAAAACTAAACCTCATAAATATAGGTTAATAAACTTCATTAAATAATAAACGACCGAAATATCTTACCTGGCATGCTAACAAAGATAGCTATGGCAATTATCACGATTGTATATATGATGAATTTGTCAACTTGCATTTTGATTACAGAGATTTCTTTAACTGTAATCTCTTCCAAAAAACTGATAGTATGGTTTGTCTAGTGATGATGTATTTATATCCAATGGTGTTTGCATATGTTTTCTGAATGTTTGTCACTAGTAAACAGAGATCATCAGTCACTTTTATTTGTTCGCCGAAATATTAGTAAGCTATGTTTTGGTGCAAAATAGTTATGTTAAAACTCTAAGACTGCTCAGCATGTAAATAAACATTGGAAATATGAAAGGCGTTTGTGACGCTTAGGAAATGAAAGAAACTAAAGAGTAATAAATTGCTTAATAAACATTTTACAACTAACTTACTGTACATACTTAAGACTGTTGCCCCTCGTGGAGGAGCACAGGCTGCCCACCACCATTCCCTATCCAAGTCTGTCTTCGACAATCATTTCCACTTGTTTCCAGTTACTATTCATCCTTTTGATGCCTCATTCAAATTCCCAACGCATTGTGTTCCTTGGTCTTCCTCTTTTCCCATTCCTCATCAGGATCCAAAGTTAGCTAGTTAGTTAGTTTGGTGATTTCCTCAATGAATGTTCTATCCACTTCCAACATTCTTTCCAATTTTCTCTTCAGCTAGAAGAAGGTTTTTTCTCTCCCACAATAGGTTGCTGCTGATGGTATCTGACCAACGGACATTCAGTATCTTGTATGGACAACTGTTTATAAATACTAGTACATTTTTGGTGATGGTTTTGGTAGTTCTCCAAATTTCAGCTCCGTACAGCAGAACTGTCCTGACGTTCGTATTGAAGATTCTGGCTTTGATGCTGTTGACAGTTATTTTGAGTTCCATATATTCTCAAACTGTAGTGGTGCCGCTGTTGATTGCCAATCCGTGTATTTACATCCAGATGGGATCCTCCTTGTTCATCGATGATGCTGACCAGGTACGTGAACCTCTTCACCTCTTCCCGATTTTCTCCATCAAATGTGATTGGTTTAGTGTTCTCTATGTTGTATTTGAGGATCTCGCTTTTTCCCATGTGTATTTTGAGGCCTAACAATAAATAGACTTCTGCTACACTGACTTTCTTCACTTGCATTTGTTGGTGTGTATTGGATTGGGGGATTAGGTCATCTGAGAAGTTCACATCGTCTAGTTGCACCCAAGTTGTCTATTGCATTCCATGACTCCCTTCAGATGTGGAGGTCTTCATAATCCCATCAACCTCCAGAAGAAAGAGAAAGGCTGAGAATAATCAGCTTTGTCTGACTCTGGTTCTTACTTGGAATGAGTCTGTCAGCTGTTCTCCATGCACCGCATTGTAATGTAGTCCATAGTATGAATTTCAGATGATGTTGACGATTTTCTAGGTTACTCACTCCATAGTTTCAAAGAAGGTTCCATAATGTTCTCCTATCCTTAGTGTTAAATACCCTCTTATAATCAAGGATAATGAAGTATGCTGAGGAATTTCACTCAATTGATTGTTCAACTATGATCCGTAGTGTCTCGATTTAGTCTGTGCATGACCGATCCCTACGGAATCCAGCCTGTTGATCTCGAAGTTGGGCGTCTACTGTATCTTTCATCCGGTTTAACAACACTCTGTTGAAAACCTTTCCTGGTACCGACGATAATGTGATTCCTCTGTGGTTCCCACATCTGCTCAGATCTCCTTTCTTTGGTATCTTGACGAGATAACCTTCTTTCCAGTCTGTCGGCACTTGTTCCTCCTCACAAACATTCCTAAATAGAACAAGGAGCATGTTTGCAGTCACTTCTATGTCCGACTTTGGTGCCTCAGTGGTATGTTGTCATGTTCTACTACTTTCCCACTCTTCGTTTGTCTGAACTTTTCGATATCCGGTGGATTCAATGGAGCTAGTCTTTTTAAGAGTTCCTCAAACTGTTCAACACATCTCTCTCTGTCCTTGAATCCTATTGATTGGCATGCCCTGTTTGTCCTTGACTAGTCTCTCTAGTTTACTATATTTCCCTGTCAGTTTCTTCGTCGTGTCATATGGATGTTTCATATTTTCCCCCCTTACGGCTTTTTCTACTGTCTTTGCTAGTTTTATCACGTATTACTACTTGTCAGTTCTAATGCTCTTCTTCGCTTGCTTTTATGCTTCTCCGTATTTAGCTTGTGCTACTACTTCCTCTGCTCTTGTTCGGCTGTTGTTAACTACTGTCTTCGTTTTCCTCATTTCGTCAATCTTGTCCAGGGTTTCTATAGAGATCCATTCTTTATGATGATGCTTCTTGCAGTCCAGAACCTCCTGACATATTGAAGTTAGTGCTTCTTTCATCCCTTCCCAGTTGTCCTCCATAGTAGTTTTTCTTCTTTTAGTAGATCATATGGGGTTTCAAACATGTTGTTAAGAGCTATCTTGAATTCGTTGAGTTTGTATCTCCAAATAAACTTGTATTGAACCTTTGTAATGCTGTTTCCCCATTTGTACATGGCTCCTTTGACTTCAGTTTCATATTGGCCACAATCAGGTGGTGATCTGGAGCTGTCAGCTCCTCTCCTGGTTCCCACATCTCCCACAGACCCTCTGAATATCTTATGGATGGAAATATGATCGATCTGGTTCGCTGTAATGTGGTCTGATGAGACTCATGTAGTTTTATGTATGCGTTTGTGTGGGAATATAGTATCGCCTATAACCATTTTGTTGGACGTACATAAATTTACCATTCTCTCTCCTTTCTCCCAGTTAGTCCATGTAGTCCCATGATATCTTGATACTAATTGTTGTCCATTCCGACCCCGGCGTTTAATTTAATTTATTCATCACTCCCTCGAAACACTGAATGCATAGAGAAGATGGATGAAATATTACTGCATTCATCTTCACTGCTAATTAATCTAATTATTAACTTTACCCTAACCTTATTCTTTTATATACGTCACTTAAATCATTTATCATAGTGGAATTACTTATTCATAGAAAAAATAGGCATTGCTACCACTGATTACACTTACAAAAGTGTCATTTTAATTTTTTTTCACACATTTTATTTATGAGAATCAATTCATATTGATAAGTCTTGCTGATTGAACGCTATACTCGGATCCTAAGCTAGTCTCGTTACCCCATGCTAGAACTACACAGTGATTTGAACGCAAAAGAAAAAGGCGCAAAATATTTATAAGTACAGAAAATATAGGGTTTTTATAGTAATTTAGAAGTCTTTGGGTTTTACTGAAAATTCAAGAATATTACTAAACATATTGGCAGTGTAGTAATAGGTCAATCAGAACCTCTACATGTGACTTCAATTTCGCGATATTTCTAGCAAAACTTTTGATCAAACGCTGATTGGATAAAATGCTTCTTAATGTTTCCTGAGCTTCTCATGCCATTTGCGGTAAATTTTCGGGATCGCCCCAACACCCCGTCGCCAGTTGTTATATCGAGTGTGTATGCGTACGTGCCCTGTTCTATATATATGACGTGATAAGATCGCCAATTAGGGAAGAGTGAATTATCGATCAGAGCAATGATACACAAAAGCCCGTATGAGCAGTCTTGAGTACTTATCAGTCATGCTTTCTGCCTAGCCCAACCAGTTAAGTTCAGAACACCAATAACAGACTCTGAAATATGAATCATAATTCTCAAACATACTGGGTTTATATAACAAACAAACTGACTACATTGTACCATAAATTAGGAAACAACATTTGTACAGGATTTAGCCAAATGTGGCTGTGAATAGGGGGAATAGTAATTAATGGACAGGGTATAACTCAAGAATTGTGAATCGTATAATAATAGTCTATAGGTCAAAATAAAGCTTATAATAAGAGGGATACGAATATGAATAGTTTATTTAGTTAAAAATTATATAGTAGGAAATATACATATCACATTGGTCCATAAATAGTTCTCAAAGTTACCATTCATAAATCGCTTCGGGATATGATGCATATTCTTCGGTTCTATACTTCTCTAACTGTCATTGTCTTAAAACATACTACAAAATAATTTTCACACACTAAAACAACTTTCGATTGTATACTAGAACATTTACAAATCTATTTATGCTTGTTTGAAGACTAGTCTGTCAAAGCAGTTAGCTAAATCAGTTGCGAGGATAGCTGCTACCTAATGATGTCATTGAATGAAGGCTATGACCGAAATGTGAAATTATAGGCAATTTGATTCCAACAAAGTATATGAATGGTAGTTTGTTGTGAAATTTGAAAAAGATAAGTTCAGTTGAGTGTGTGTGTGTGTGTGTGGAACTACTAATCGGTTTTTTATAGGGACAATACAGTTCCTTATGTTACCTATTTCTAAGTCACTGCAAAATAATTAAATATTATTTGAGATGAAATGATGTAATGAAAACATTCCAGATTATTCCATGACTCTACAATGCAAAACTATCTATGTTCATAATATTGTAATATGATTACATTATGTTAAATCATTCATATTTATCAGTTAAATAAATAAATAGAACCTATTCTTATTCTTGTATTGTTTACTTAATTCTGTTTAATGTTATTTGATATGAGTTGTGTGTTGTTATACTAACATATAAGTATTATTTTCATAGTTGAAAGCATGGATCAGTTGAAGCTAGACCACCAAGGAAAACCTGGAAGCACTGGACGGCCGTTTCGTGTTAGTATGGGACTCCTCAGCAGTGCGCATCCACGACCCTGTCTCGCGAGTATTATAAAAGTTTATGAAAGTATACATAGTCAGACGTGACATCATCTTAAAGTGGAAGTTAACACGTGAACTTCAAAAGTGGTGATAATTCTTCTCGTGATTTAAATCATTTCATCGTGAATTTCATTTATAGACTAAATCCTACAGGTCCGATCATAGTTATTGGTAGATCTAAACATTTTACTTCAAAAGAACCGAAATTTGCTGATTAAAAGCTTGTACTTTCATTTACAGTTATTTGAATAGATACTGGATCTTCTTTTTATAAATCATTAATAATTACACTGATATTTAATAGGTAACACAAATAACTTTCGACAAGACTCTTCAGTGCAGCAGAGGTTTGCTGGGAGTTTTATTCGACCTAGCTGAATAGTGAATAACGAAGAAATTCTGGCGTTTGTTTACGTCGTCAAAATCGATAGAACATTTTCCTTATTGTGCAATTTGTGATATGATATGACAAAGTACGAAGGTATGGATGCCGAACAGTAGGAAATACCATTTATAACCGATAGATAAAAACAAGACTTAATTTGATGTGTCTGATTGAAAGAGTGTATAATTTGAGTTGTTAACATCGTTCAACTTGTAGTGCAGATTTCAAATGATTCAAATTATCTATTCTAGTTACATTTGTTTTAGGAAGTTTTTTTTGTACGAGATTGTTTTTTTGACCCCATTTTCAACCCTGCTCCTTTACGCCATCTTGTGACCGCTATTAACCCTAAATGGTCTCCATTCGTAGCTTCTCTATTGAATAATGTTCATAAATTATTACAAACATCAAGTTGTTAGATAACAGTCTTGTTTACCGCGTCTATTAGTCCAAAGTAAATAGAGCTTTCTGCAGTAATATTATAAATAATAATTACAATAATCGTTAGTGCAAATGACATGTAATAGCTGTGTCCAATCTTGATAACTGTTTATCAACATGCAAAAACAGAACCAAGGGCAAACAATGTGAAAACCGTTGTGTTTAAACAAGGATTAGATGGCTATATAAACGTGAGAACAACTTTTACAGGGATGAAAGGAGAGTAATCATAATGATAAATACAATCAATGTTGTAAATATATGTAAATATTTTAGTATATTACACGATAAGCCTGCAACACAACCTAAGCTTAGAAATCGCTAGGCATACAACTGTTTACTAAATATTAATAAGTAGTACGAGACAATACACAAAAGAGTTAAAGGGATGAGAATAAGGATGGAGAACGCAAACAGACTTAACAATCCTGGTGGGCGGTCTATGCTCCCTCACGAGAGGTAACAAGCGTAAGTAAGTAAGTAACCAATTATAGTTGTTAGTTAGCTGCAAAGTTATGAAAGAAGTTGAAGCAGATCATAACTAGTAGCGTGTTTGACAATCAAAATTAAATATAAAGTGAGAACTGTCTTAGTAGTACAAACGTACCATACAGCAACATAGAGCATTCATTCACAATAATGTATCGTATTTATACCAATCTGCATAAATTCTTCAGACCAACAATTTTGTATATGGCCGAAACAATAGCTATGCGGATCAAAATGTCGAAGCTTTGAATCCAGAAGAAATATATTCAACCGCATCTTTTACCTTGGCCAATTTCTGACCTAATTAGTTATTAACCATTTTTGTGATATGGTGACGTAATTTAATTACTGTTCATTTTCATAACTTAAAGTTATCTGATTCACATTTCTTATCATTATTATAACACATGCCGAAGTTTTTGAGAAATTTATGTAGCATCCGCCTCTATTTACTAATTCATACCCAAATGGCATTCTTCTACAAATTATATGATTCTTGATGGCGAGACTATAATTTATGGACGAGCCAATCAGAAGCGTTTGAGAGACTTCAAGGTTATGGCTCCAATTTCAGTACCTGATGTTCATGCTCGGTCGACTCACAGAGAATTTAGGAGAAGACGTGACAACTAGACAGCTACAATAAATAAGATTACCAAGAAATTCCTTTGTTTGTAATTGAGGTGATCAAATGACTTGTAGACCTTGTGCAGACTACCGTGATGTCGTCCATCGATGTAACATATGTTGGAGGAAGACGTTTGCTAGAATAAGGACCTTTTTCGCTCAATCCAGATTGAGACTAAGGCATATTATAATAATTGCCACCAACTGTATAGTAAAAGCACCAGTAACATTGGCTGCAATAATCGCAGATGTTACTGAAGCTTCGGCTGTGCAGTGGTATGAGTATTGTAGGGACATATCCATGATAAAAATGGTAAACTTACACAACCGGAGTACACACAAACAATAATGAAGCTATGTGATCGAGGATGAGAGGGTTTTTATGGCCTTATCATGGCTCCAGAGACCAACTATTATGGAGCCATATGGATGAGTTCCTCTACCTTATGTATTACGATTTTGGAACCTTTGAACCCTTTTCTAACATTGACAAGTTTTTTGACCATATAAAAGAAGTGTATCCACTCTAACTATTTCGTTTTGTATAATATATTTTTACTCTATGCTGACTGATTACTGATTGGCTGACATTTCTCAAGATCACTTAAGATTCGTTCAAGCGTCGTCCATAAAATATAGTCTCACCTTTTTGATTTGTTATTACATTATTATCTCTTTCATCCCATATTAATCATGGGAAGATACAAGTAAACAGCACCAAGTGAATCCATATTAATCATATTTATTCTGATCATTTATATCAGTCAAGTCGACACTTCATATTAGTCATCCCAAAATTTACGATTCGATCTTATTTCATGTTGCAAACATTCCTTGATTCATAAGTTAAAATCTTAAATGGTGTACTCTGCCTTAAACCTGACCATTTTTTTGGATTATTAATTTGTATATATAATTGTAGAACCTGATGAGAAATTATTGAAAATAATATTCTTCGTTCATATATTTGTGTTTTCTAAGTGAAGTAGTTACATCAGGTGATCTGGTTTCAAAAGAAACTCCACTTGACACCATCGAATGCTCAAAATCGCCTTCATGTTTAACGCAAGTGTTGGTATATGAATGAATAAGGTATAACTGAAAAATTGATAATATTTTATAACACCATACTTAATCCCACTAGTATAATCTGTAGTTAATAATTCTTGTGTCAATAACTTGTATCTGTTCCAAGTACCTCTATTCATTTGAGTACGCTAAATTCAGTACAAGCTAACCATTCTGCAATCACAATTTCGAAGTTATTTATTTCCTTATTCAGACCTCATGATATTCCATAAACTATCAATCATTTATGATTCATTCTAAAGTATGTACAAGCCCTTGACAAATGTTTGTACATTTACATATTGTGGACTGTATAACTTTCAAATGTAACTCATGTAACTGGATGGAATTTCTCTCCACAACTGAGAATAAACTGCTTTGAAATGTTTTATTTTTTTAAATAATACATTTATGACGAGAATTTAAGTATTCTGTTACACAAAGTCAATGGTGTAATGAAGGTTTCCAATGGATTGATATACTGTATTTGTTCAACTAGGTGACTTTTTATTTCAATCAGATGTAATTATTCGGATATGACTGTACACATGAGGAGTTTAAATCAATTTTATTTATATAACGTTTTAAGGATTGTGATAATGTGTTCTATGTTTTTTTGTGAATGAAGTTTTAAATCAAACTAATTGATGGAGGAGTATAATGTATGGACAAATTGAAATAATCGCTTCGATGTCTTAGCCCATCAGGTTTACAGACTTAAGGTTTGGGTCACGTTTAAGGGTTTATGGCTTTAGAAACAGGGTCTATCTGCAAGTTATATCCACGTTACACGGTAAGAACTAAGCATTTGATATGTTTCACATCATCACATGATACCAGAAAACGTAATTGTTCATTTTGATTTTTAACATATTAGGTACTGTACAGGGGTATTTGTACTCTTCTGTCTACGCGAAATAAGATAAGAGTCATTTATTTTCGAACTTAGTTCAAAAAACATAACAGTCATTTTCTCGACTTTAATCAGGTCTTCCCTACAATATGTTTTTACGCTAATTTATTTTGGTGACTTCCACAACAACAGAAACTTCGTGGAACGTTTTGAAATAATATTCAAGTTAAATGGATTTTTTGCATCACATCGGAACATAGACATATGAAGAAAGTGTATGTTTTATCAGTAAATTCTCATCAGCGTTTGTAGTTATATTATCCAGGTTAATGATTTACAGGAAGTGTTCAAGTTTAAAGTAAACATGTCATTTATAATGATAGTGCATATAATTAGACTCATTGACTCATGATTTTAACTATAAAATTACCTAAATCTCCACAAAACCCCTTTCTTATAATAATCATATGCTCACTAGTGACTGGCTTCAACAGGTATTTCTTGGAGTTCTAGTGAGAAGCAGTGACCAGTGGAATTCATCCGGGTCTGTTATGAGGTAGTAACTCAATGAACACAATGGTGAACGGTTGTTCAATTTCGTGAATTGGATTGGGTTAGACACTAACACCGTTGGATGCCGGCTCAGTGGTCTGGAGGATAGGCGCCCGCGCGCGAGACTGGTACGTCGTGGGTTCGAATCTTACGAGGCGGGGTCATGGATGCGCACTGCTGGAGAGTCCCACAATAGGACGAAACGACCGTCCAGTGTTTCCAGGTTTTCCATTGTGGTCTAGCTTCAAGTAATTCATGACTTCACCTATAAAATCACTAAAATCTCCACAAAACCCCCTTCTAATAATAATTAGAATTGTTTGTAATATAAAATACAATTATTAATTTAAATAAAGCAAGAATAATTGATACAATAAATCGTGTCCTGTATATATTATTGTTATTTCTTTGTTTATGTTTGTAAAAGGAATCAGTGGTATTATCGTTTATTTATTGATTATTATATCTTTGACGGTTGATTCCTGTTACGATGTGCGTTGTCGGAAAATCTGATACTATATACACAGTATGCTGAGCGATAAACTCTCTTCCTCCACCCCAACTGACTAGTTGAGCGAAAACGCAAGGGTGATCGAGAAAGTGTACTGGGCTATCAAATTTAATGTACAAATACTCAATCATATATATATATATATATATATATCACTCTATCCTTAGGAAATCGACACACTGACAACAATGAAATGCATTCGACCTTTGCGTCACTTCTGATTGCCATCGTTTGACCTTTTCATTAGACTACTTCTGATTTCCACTGCATATCAGTTCTATTTTACTTTAAAATATTTTTGTACTGAAACAGTTCCAATCTTTAGTGAGCGATAGCTAGCGTCTTGATTTCATCATCAGTATCGTGACATTATCAGGAAAATATAATAAAGGCTCTAGATAAGACTGATGTGTAACTTTAAAAATTTCAGTATAAATGTTATCTACAATCTTTTAGCATTCTACACACCATTCAAATGAAATATTAAGAGTAGAAAACTTCAAGTTGGTAGTTAATAGAACTCTCATACTATTCAGAAAGATAGGCATAATCAAACTAAAACAAAATACTTGAAATAGATAAAATTGAATAGTGAAAATCAAAGTATCATCTAACACAGCATTAAAAAAAATCTATGTAGGAATCACTTGGTTTGTGGTAGCTATATTTCGTTCACGTTTGAATATTTAGCACAACCTTTGATGATTATACATGTTAGTTGTTTATTTGTGGATTATATGATTAATAACTTTCTGCCTTCCTTAAATTATATGATATTGTCTGTGTGTACATCTACATATTTCACTGGTTATCCAAATAAGACACCATGTATATTTTCATGTTTTTTTTCTATTTTGACCATACTCTAATCGGACGAAAAGTGGAACAACAGTGTTTAGGCGCTTAAGAATACAAAGATATCTTAGATCCATACCCCCTTCGAGTCATATTAATCTAATTATTTATTGTCTAAATTTCCAAATAAAGAATACAATACTTTATATGTTAAGTTGTTTTTATTTATAATTTTATGCAAATGTTGAAAATTTATATCAGATTAAAACAAACATTAAGTTATGCTAATTATTTGAGTTTCAAGTTATGAGTTGACGTTACTATGTACTTTTTCCAAGTATTGAAAACCATTTTCATATTGATTTGTCGTAATAGTATTTTGGCAAGTTGAGTTCTAAAGTATCATCGTCTTCTAGTAAATCTATTAAAATATCAAAAAATAGAAAATAATGAAATTGAGCTTGTTTCGATCACTTTTAAGAGAATCTTCTCATTCATGAAAGGTAATTAAACACTTAGTTAGTGGTTAGAAACATCATCCAAGATGGATATTCATCCTATTTTGGACTCATCAATTGCATGCACCTGGATGTTCACTTCAAAATAGTAATAATAATAATGATAATAATAGTTAAATTTTGAAAATGATTGGTGGATCATCAACGATTCAGTAGTGGATAAGTTTTTGATCCTAATCGTTTGATTGTGTAGATTATTTTGTAAGAAGACTTCTATGAAGTGATTTGTTCAGAGTTGATTAGGTACCCGTATGTTGAACTGGTGATTGTTTTGCATTATCCTTTCAAAAGCCATGTTAGGTAATGTTCAGAGATGAATTCGGAAAATAATCGCTTCGTGCAGTCAATGTAACCTACTGTATAGACGCAAGCATATTTATGGATGCACACCGATATAGCCTAAAGCGGACGTTTATCCTTGACACATGCGTGAATGGTTTGCCGGCTTGAGAAGACGATACGGAGTTTAGCTGAATAGAAGGTTTCATTCAGGGTTTTTTTTAATCTGTTTATTCGAGAGTTCGGCTGCCATATCTCCTTTAAATTTGACATTCATAAAGAGTTTTCTCTTGAATTGTTTGTGCTTTTTCAGGATGTTGTCTTAGTGTTAAGTGTCTATTGACAAATCTGGGTGGATAACCATTTCTGATAAGTATCCAATGAAGTCGTAGTAGCTCATCATCTGTTGTGTCATTAGGACATGTTCGTCTAGTCCTCGAAAATAGAGTTAATTAAGTTCCTCTTTCTACTCAATAGGATCCAGCTATAGAAATTTATATACGGACTATTCCAGGTCGGCTTTCTATACATAGATCTGTGTAAGGAACTATCTGACCTTCTTTCCAACTGGAGATTGGGAAAATGAAATTTCTTGTTCGTCTCTGTTTCCAAGTTGGGTTGAATTGAGTGATGACAATCATAGAATCGATCCAAAATTTCTTTGAGATCCATACTGTATCATGAATATATCTCTTATATTAGTGAAATCTCTCAATTATCTGTCAAAGTACCGTATTTTCTGGATTGACCATGAAGCAATCAACCAAGGGGGGCAGTGGTGAACTCACTACATCTCAATCAGTTTGTCTATGAAATCATTATTAAATCCGAATTAAACGTTGAGGGTACATCGTAGAAATAGGTCTGTTAGATAATATTTTGAGATATAAATAACAAATTTGTTATTTTTGATATAGTCACATAAAATACGTATGGATTTTGTGTGTCGAACCTTTGTAAAAAGAGGAGTAACATCCAATGAGATCGTTTTTCTACCATTTACATCGATATTTCTAATTGAGTTGACGTAATCAAATGAATCAAAAGAGTTGTGTTTATTGGTGTGGTTTCTGACAGATTTTAAAATTTCAACTAACCACGTAACAATCAAATGATACGGGGAGCTATTCACATCAAATATAGGATGTAGGGGGACATTCTTCTAACGAACTATTGAGAGTCTTTATAGTCTCGGTACAGCGGAACCCAATGGTCTGAGATGTTCACGATATTCTTGAGTGGCGACAAACTCATCCTTCATCTTCCTTGATTAACATTTGTTCTGTCTTCTCAGTTGCACCTTTTTGAATATTCCCTTTAGAAAATTTGACAGCATCCGATAATTTCGAGGATAGTTTGGTAAAATAGTCTTGACAATCTATATGTAGAATTCTAGCAGCCTTGTTTGGGAGACAGAACTAAATCTTGATTTCTCAGACGATCAAGTAGTTGAGATTTATGTTATTTTGTAAGTAATTGCCTAGTTTTAGGTATTGACTACAACAGTCTATAAGATTTGTTTTGAAATATCTAATAATCTTTATTAGATACGGAGGTAAGGTCACTTGTTCGATGAATGAGGCATTCAAAGTGGATTTCTGCATTGAATTCATTAATCTTAGTTGATGTATTACAAAATTTAAGACCAAACGATAATAATATAATAAACAAATTCTCATTTTCCTTAGTGCGTGAAATGATTTCTTTAAAATACTCTAATTAACGTATATGTTCGTTGGAAATATACGATAAACACCTCTCATGTATGTTTACTTAATTTGCTTCTAAGTAAAAGAATCCATCATTGTCTCTATACACAAATATCCCTTCGTAATTATGGCATAATTTAGAGTGTGATGGTGCAATTGTTAGCTGGCGAAACTAACTTAGACTATTGAGAATAACTTGAAAATCAAATCTGCACCAGATCGATACTGTGTTATTTGATGAGAATAACTAGTAAACAGTCAATCTTTAGTTTGATATTTCAGTGGTAGATGCTTAATTAGTTAGCCTAGAAAATGATTTCATTTTAATATTTTACAAATATCAGTACCCTGTCTAACAAATCTGCTAGTCACTAATTGTTTTTTCTAGATTTCAGAAAACTATACAATACCGCATGACTAAATTTTAATTAAACTATATACAACTTATTGTTGCTTCTTTCACTTATGATATTCAAACTTGAATTTTATTCATTCACAACCTGAGTAAGCATAGCGTTGTTTGCATAAATCGAAAAGCAATCCTTCATACACTTATTTTATTACTTGTTAAAGAGATTGGAATTCTGCTTTATCGCATGGTAACTGTTTAAGACCTTGGAGTCAGATAAAACATTTGTAAAGTAAACATGATTTAAATGTTGATAGTTTTGCTGATATCGGTTTACTTAAGTGGCCAATTGAATTATTTGCATTTCTCACTTTCATTGAGTAAATAAATAAATCTAGACTATCTAGAAGTTATTAGTGGGAAATGCGACTCATTTTCATGAAGATAAATTTTGTAAGATTAATGATGCTCTATAATATAATTTGATATAAGACAGTTCAAAGTATAGAAACAACTAGAAATGAATGTTTGGTTACTTGCTCTCTAAGAAAATGTACCCATCAATGCATTACAATTTATAATTGTGTAGTTATAATGACACCTTGTCGGTATTAAAAATAAGATTCAGATCCTACTTAATAATTGTTTTGACAGACTATGATTTTGAATCAGTCGAATAAAGAAATTTGAGGAACGATTAATTGATCAGCTATTCCAATATGTGTAACGTTTATCTAGGTATCTTTATTGTTACGGCGAAGAATAGCTTCAGAAATGAAGCTGCCTCATCATTATTTTCAAGAAACACGTCCTAATAGTCTGAATGTTATATGAGTTTTTTGTTAGATGTAAATTAACACAGATTACTGGATAGTTTAAAGACAATCATCAACATATTCATGATGTAAATATTACAGAGCATTACGTAACAAAACACTAAAGTCAAAACTCACATCCCATAATTTGCACAAACTTCCTGTAGCAGAAATGCAATTTATAAATAGATATCATGTATTCTTGAATTATTATTTATGGTGTAGTAGATGAATTGAGAAATTCTATTTGATATAACCCTTAGCAATAAAAAGTCAAACATCATAAGAATGAATGATCGGAACGTAGGTAGTTTGAAATTTAAACCTATTTATGAGATTTTAGTGTTGATAACTTGGATGGAGAAATTCGAACACTTCACTTTTACCTGAAGTTTGTGTTGATGATGCCGTTCAGATGATGAAAACTTCACAACCAAACTATCCAACACAGAGAACAAAACTCCATCAAAATCATCCACCTGAGCTAGAAATCTCCACCATCTCAAAAGCATTGATGAATTATACCCACTGTTTTGTCTATGTGTATTTCTAATGTGATTTTTTCTAATCGTTCACTCTATATTCTTGAATTGAGATTTCCACCTCTAAATTAATTTGTGTAGATGGATTTTATGACAGTACTTCTAGATCACCTAGATTTTTCATTTTATAAATGTCTCATTTTCCTACTAGTGATATTAATAATGATAAAAATCTAGCCCTGTAGATCACGACTTAAAACCAGTAAGAACATTATAATCAACTTTATGAATCAGTGAAACGCCTACGAAAAACAACTCCCAAATTGGAAGATTGAGTGAAGTGATCATCTGGTTTATTTAATTGAAGAAATAATTATGGGGCTGAGGAATAGAACAGTAAACTTACTCGACCATATAGTATAGAGGACTGGTTAGAACAAATAATGAAAAACGCAAATCGTAATAATCAGTCAGTTTAAAGGACAACTCAAAATAGATGAAAGTAGTATATACTATCTACAACCAAAAATGCGAACCACACATATTCTAGCTATCATACACTAATTATATAAGATTTACATATCATAAGAATGTATGACCATTGATTTGATTGAACTTGACGCTAAATCAGCTACATGTATGAATCAAAGTACATGGTACAGTTTGTAATTCAATACAAATTAATTGTTATTGGATCCTTTTTATCTGTAATCCCAACGTGCGACAAACAAGTCTTACGGGCTTCTGATGTATGAATATTTCACTGTTATCGACTTCACTTCGTTTCTTACGTAGAATCCTGAAAATTTCCAAGATCTTTTAAAGTCCTAAAAGTTAGTTAATCTATCTAATTATATTCACATGTGAATGTAGATTTGTAGTCATACGATGAAATTATAGGAAAAGGTTGATAAAATACTCTCTCAATGTAATCAACAATCAGACTTATAAATCACTAATACTATAGACCTATTAGACGTTAGCATTTCTTTATATTTTGGAGTTTCCCTCAGATCGTGAAGGTTATAGTTTTGATGTTGTGTTGAACTATACGTCAAAGATTAAAGTACACTCCAAAGACCTGACGCTGACATTCTACAATCTCTAGGATGAAACAGATTGATATTGTGTCTAATCTTTTTCAGATGATATTCTGCTGAAAAATGTTGATTTAGAAAGGAGAAATCGGGCGACAAAAAATAGGGGATAACCGAGCACCATGATTCAAAAAGAATTTCGACATATTAGTGGATAATACAAATATCTGTTTACAAACATTAAAAACAAAGACGTGTTATACATACATTTGTAAGTCACTGAGTAGTGACCAATGTTATGTTTGCTTAGCCCTTTATTCTTGATCGAATTCTATGGATCAGTTTGAAATGTGAACATTAATCTAAATGACTCGATATCCAATAGGTCGCTTGGGGCACGGATAACAAAATGGTAACATCTCAAACCATGAAGCTGGATGAAACTTATCTGAATCCCACAGGAAGAACCAGCTCACTCAAGAATAGAAATATTCCTTGCTAACAATTGAAAACTATGACAATCCTAAGTCCAATGTTTCCTAACGACAATCTTGTTTTACTCTTCCTGATAAAGGTTCAGATATATCATTATTGAACTACATACAGTAAAAAAATTAAATCATGACAAGATTTGAGATATTGAAGTCATCATAGCAGATAAATAAATAAACGGATAAGGTGACAGATCGTAAAATAAAAAAACTAAGTTTTCATTTCTCTAAATATAAATGAAATATTCCAAGTTAATCTGGCATTTTACAGATTTCAAGTCAATGTAACCTAATTATTACGTTTCTATTTTAGCCACTGTAATTCCCTGATGTTTGAAATTGAGAAGCTTCTACACCGAAAAGTGAGTTACCATCTAGTTCATTAAGATTAATTTCATCAATTAATTATTTCAAGAAATAATTCAAAAAAAATTTTCGAAAAATACAACTTTCATGTCAAACCACTACGGAAACTGAACTGACAGACTCACTTTACAATCCACAAAGGAACCCTAAATGATAAGGGAATTTGAAAGATACATCATTCACTGAGTTTCCAATCAAATACTCAGGGGTTAGATATTAGTCGAATTATTCAATATGGAAATCAGATGTAAAAGTTACATTTTTCTTCATATATTATTCAAATAAAAAACTAATTTTATATAGTTAGGATCATGAGTCAATTGAAGCTTAACCACCATGGAAAACCTGGAAGCACCGGGACCCCTCCGACAATAGGACGAAACGGCCGTCCAATGCTTCTAGGTTTTCGATGGTGGTCTAGCTTCAATTGACTCATGATCTCAACTATATGAAATTACTAAAATCTCCACAAAACCCCCTTCTGATAACAAACTAATTGTTTGAATATTAAATTCATTAGTTAATTGTACAATTAGACAGAAATATTTACAAGAAACTTTATAGGGATTCATGAGGAAAATAGAACTTCCATAGACATTATTCAATGTAATAATAATAATAATTGACGTATAGTTCAAATATTAAAGTCTAGCAAATGTTGAATAGATCAAATTGGTAACGATGAATATTAAAAGGTATCCGGATATTGTTTAACTTACTTTGGCTTATTGATTAAGAAACTTTATTAATGGAAGATGAATTTTCAATAATTAGTGCATCTTAATGTCAACATTTTATAAAGCTTCTATGTATAAAGGCTAAAGAATCAATAATACCATGATATTGATATCCAAAGTAGTTTTATATTTAACTGTTTGATTAGTGTGAAGTGTTATGTAGGCTTGCAAGCATACTGAATTGATAATTGTGTGATAAATGATTTATTCTCATTTTAATAACATTATACATCATGAGCAAAGATGGATGGTAGTTAGCAATGGAATATAAGATGCGCTTTTCCATTTACTTGTGACTCGTCAGCTGGATGCGCCTGCATTCCACACAGGGAATAAAACCCAGTACCGTCCACTTCAAGCAACATCACCTAGCTACTGCGTCCTGATAGCCACTAGTCTGTGCAGTGAGGTGAAGTTAGTGTAACTCACAAATCAAGTGAACTGATCGAATTTCTATGCAGTTGACTTGTAGGTAGATCTTGATTATTTTTAAATGTAAAAGCTTGCTACTAATAGTTACCCTAATGGTACTCACACACGTATTTCAGTTCAACGTGAAACGATACAATCTATGATGTCACGAACTACAAAGTGAAGCAAAATCATCTTCAACGTCTACGAATTCTGTATCATGTTTAATACTTTATAAGTTTGTGATAATTTTCGTTTTCTTGCTACACTATCCAGATTTATCAAATGTGATAATTACTTTGTAAGTATTTTGAATGTTGCTTAGATAACTGACCCTACTGTAGATGCTCTAGATCTTTCCAGTTCGAGTATTTAGGAGTTGTTTTAGTACAATCCTTAATTCTAGCTGTCAAAATATAAAAAGAGTGGGATCATCATATCATGATGTTTGACTAACAATTTATGTTTTTTTAATGTTTTGGTTGTACCTGACTGGATGGTAGAGATTGACATAAACAAAATATCTATTAAGTTAACCACTATCTCACGGAGAATATGGCTCACTGAATTATGTAAAATATACATTTTACTATTATTGTCAATTTTTATGATTCTAAAATCATAGAATGGTGTTAATAAATCTTTATCTATGAAAGATAATCAAACAAGACATCCTGTGTGAATCGCCCCGTTACTGCCGTTAAATAACATGAGATATTCGTTGTTGAAAATACACGGTGTTGGTATAAATGGGTTACATTCCCAAATGAATATCCGAAATAACTGCGAACTTTCTGTGTTCAATGGTTTTCAATTTCTTATTCGTTCTTAACTAGTTACATGAAATTGTTATTGAGTATCATGAAAGCATATTGTATCATTGGTGACTTACAAATCGGCTATGGACTTAGGTCTATAAAAGTGGAGAAAAGAAAATATTCTTTCACTAACGTTCCTAACAGGTTTCCAGCAAGGATTTTAGGAAACGATAATATTTCTTCTTTTTTGAAATATATTTTTGAGTAGAAAACACTACACTGTCAAATTTCAACACGATGTGAACGTGTCTCGAAGAAAGGTTAAATGGCTTCGAAGAAGCCGAAGGTCAACAAATGATTAATACGCAACAAAGGCTATCTAACCTGTAACGGAAACAGTTAAACGCATCGAAAACTGTTCATTAGGATATCAACATTCTCAAGAATGTATGAACTTTTAACTAAAATAACTTAACAAAATACACATTCGAGGTCCCATTATTGAAACGTACCTTCCTCAGTTTTCATACATGACATTTTCAAAAAAGAAATGCGTTACTAGGACAAAAGAGATTTGGTTTAAGTTTTTGGTGACAATTCTAACACTAGTGGGCATTTTCCAGACAACATTAAAAATAACTTCAAAAGAGAATCTGAGATGAATTACATGAAGCTGTCGTACGAGGAATTACAAAAGACCAACATTCATTTAAATTGTGGTACTTATGGTACTTTTACTAACCTATGATTCCTTCGTATTTGATCGCGTGATCATTACGAAATCAAATTACAATACGTCTGGTTGTGCTCATCGAATTCTACCTACCATGAAATTCACTATTGTGGAAATTTCAGTCAGCACACCACCTGGAATACTTCTGATAATCGTGTTGTTAAGTTTCGACTGTAGTTCTCTTTGATTAATCTGAAGTTGTCAAATAGCTTATGATTAGAGCATTCGTCAATCTATCCACACTCTAATGCACAGAAACCAAAATATAATTCTGCTTGTATATATGAAGTTCGAACACTGATATTTAAGTTACAGTCATTATAACATTCAACTGGATCCTCAATAAAGTAATTCGAGCAATAATAAAATGAAATTAACTCACTTGTCTGACGTTCCATCATTTATTTGCCTTTAAACAAACACAGGAAAACAAACTGCCATTACCCACTATGAAAAGACAACTGAACACTTGAAAACAGTCGAGTGATTGAAGCCAGAAGGACCTTACGACTAATTTGAATATACCCTTCATTTTTACGTTGTGATAAGAATTTCTCATCTGATGTCTCTTGTTGTCCTCAACTTCTGCATTTATCCTCCATTAACTATTCAGATATATGAACCACTCTCTTAATATATCACACTCGGTAGACAGAATTAATAGGGTCACCGATTTCTGACAATAATTCGGAATCACTTCCACATTTCAATGCACATTACACATTACACACACACACACACACTCATCTACACATGGAGGTCAAACACTGACTGATAAATTAAAATGAATAAACCATTCAAGTAAATAGTGGACAACACAGTTCAAGAAATTACATAATGTCACAAATTGATCAATTCCAGTCTGAATTTATATAGGCAAGAAAACAAGCTCTCTATATATATTATTAAAGTGTGTTAATTGTGAAAACTCAACTTCCACATTTAATTTGTGTTGTGACGAATATTTCGTCAAGAAAACATAAATGAACAATGTTTTGTATTGATTTGATGATAAAATAGTATATTCCAGTTTGATTTGGTTTGACTTTGTAAATATCACCGTCCTCCTTAGTTTATACATGTTCCGATGACGAATGTCTAAATCAACTCACACCACACAACTTCTATTGTCGGTGGATTTCAGATTATTTTCATGGTTATTATCAATTCCTGTGTTTCAAGTAGCTAAATAACTGAGGGTTATAGTTCAGGATGAAGGTTTCAGTCATTGTGTTGCTGCAACCGGAATTTAGTGTTTCTCAGTGCTATTCTATGACAGTGAGAGCATATCGTACAGACTTAATAAACGTTAAACGTATGGGATAAAAAGAATAAATGGAAGACAACTGTCAGTCCACTCACTTTGGTGTTGTAGGTTTGGGAGTTGTTCTAAATAATAGAAATGAGATTGAATTTCCTCATCGTATAAAGGGTAATATATTTGCTAGTGCTTAAATTACAATGAGTCTACTACCGATATTTGTATTACCTAAGGAATCATTAATTCTGACCATGTTGTCTGATACTGTATTGTCATTGGTGTTCCATTCATGTAACACTTAACACTTCATGGGTTTTATCACGAATCTCTCTGCATCAAATAATACATAGTTTATTTGATTTTCATTAGATTGTAATGGCTTTTCTAAATAACTTGCTGAAGAATTTGTGTTTTAGATTTACTATTGAAAGCTTTTATAGAATGTTTTTTGATGAATTCTCACTAATTCAAACGAGTAGTTTATTTGGTTGATTGCATCTGATGGAATGAAATGCATCTTCTATAATTTTATTAGCTTTTCTGGAATCTGAAAACTTCAGTCATTAAAAGTTTTGACAATCAATTCATATTAAACATCTTAATAAACAAATGCTCACTTACCTTTTAATTGTGTGGGTATCACTGGTTCTGGAATTTTTAACAAATACATTATTATGAGTAGAAATGGTGGTGGCTAGCTATGGGATCGAAAACCCGCGTTTATTCCTACTTGGGATTGGTCAGCTGAATGTACCTGCATCTTAGAGTTGATGTTCACTCAGATACTCGGATCCAGTACCGTTCACTTCAAACGCCATCGCATACATTCAACTGACAAGTCTAAAATGGGATGAAACGCGCAACCTGGATTTCACTTCTAGTCACTATCATCTCTGCTTATAATGCTTGTGACTTAAAACCATATCGAGGCAATCGTCACAGAATGTACATATGCCAATAAGACACTGATCAATTACAGTTGTAAACATCAATGGAAAGATGCAAAGAAACGATACAAAATGAATTTATCATTCATTATGATTTAAAGTTTTCAAATATTTTCAGAGTTCTATTTTATGAGTGGGGAGTTTGAGTGAGAATATTTCATTGTCTTTCTGGAAAGTGTTGTTAGTGTAACTTACAAATCAAGTGAACTGATCGAATTTCTATGCAGTTGACTTGTAGGTAGATCTTGATTATTTTTAAATGTAAAAGCTTGCTACTAATAGTTACCCTAATGGTACTCACACACGTATTTCAGTTCAACGTGAAACGATACAATCTATGATGTCACGAACTACAAAGTGAAGCAAAATCATCTTCAACGTCTACGAATTCTGTATCATGTTTAATACTTTATAAGTTTGTGATAATACTCGTTTTCTTGCTATACTATTGTTATGTCCCGATAAGAATAATGATTGGTATCTTTTGAAATCCATTTATGAGCCAACACTATGCGTATATTTTTATTGTATAATTGTGAAATAACTATACTATTGATATTCATGTACCTCTTATTATGAGCTTTATTTTGACCTATGAGCTATTATTATACGATTTACCATTGTTGAGTTATGCTCAGTCTATCAATTACTACCTCCCACATTCACAGCCACATTTGGCTAAATCTTGTACAAATGTTGTTTCCTAATTTATGGTACGATGTGGTCTGTCTGGTTGATACATAAACCCGGTATCTTTGGAATAAATGAATCATATTGCAGAGGCTGAGATTGGTGTTCGGGACTTAACTGGCTGGGCTAGGTAGAAATCAGGAACGATAAGTACTCTAGGCTGCTCACTCAGGTTTTGTGTGTCATTGGTCCGATCGATAAATCACTGTATTCTAATTGGCGGCATCGTCACGTTATACAGGGCACACAAACCCACAAGATATGACAAATATCCAGATTTATCAAAAGTGCTAATTACTTTGTAAGTATTTTGAATGTTGCTTAGATAACTGACCGTAATGCAAATGCCTTAAATCTTTCCCGCTCGAGTATTTAAGGGTTATAATAACATTCAACTCGATCCTCAATAAAGTAATTCGAGCAATAATAAAATGAAATTAACTCACTTGTCTGACGTTCCATCATTTATTTGCCTTTAAACAAACACAGGAAAACAAACTGCCATTACCCACTATGAAAAGACAACTGAACACTTGAAATGAGTCGAGTGATTGAAACTAGAAGGACCTCATGACTAATTTGAACACACCCTTCATTTTTACGTTGTGATAAGAATTTCTCATCTGATGTCTCTTGTTGTCCTCAACTTCTGCATTTATCCTCCATTAACTATTCAGATATATGAACCACTCTCTTAATATATCACACTCGGTAGACAGAATTAATAGGGTCACCGATTTCTGACAATAATTCGGAATCACTTCCACATTTCAATGCACATTACACATTACACACACACACACACTCATCTACACATGGAGGTCAAACACTGACTGATAAATTAAAATGAATAAACCATTCAAGTAAATAGTGGACAACACAGTTCAAGAAATTACATAATGTCACAAATTGATCAATTCCAGTCTGAATTTATATAGGCAAGAAAACAAGCTCTCTATATATATTATTAAAGTGTGTTAATTGTGAAAACTCAACTTCCACATTTAATTTGTGTTGTGACGAATATTTCGTCAAGAAAACATAAATGAACAATGTTTTGTATTGATTTGATGATAAAATAGTATATTCCAGTTTGATTTGGTTTGACTTTGTAAATATCACCGTCCTCCTTAGTTTATACATGTTCCGATGACGAATGTCTAAATCAATTCACACCACACAACTTCTATTGTCGGTGGATTTCAGATTATTTTCATGGTTATTATCAATTCCTGTGTTTCAAGTAGCTAAATAACTGAGGGTTATAGTTCAGGATGAAGGTTTCAGTCATTGTGTTGCTGCAACCGGAATTTAGTGTTTCTCAGTGCTATTCTATGACAGTGAGAGCATATCGTACAGACTTAATAAACGTTAAACGTATGGGATAAAAAGAATAAATGGAAGACAACTGTCAGTCCACTCACTTTGGTGTTGTAGGTTTGGGAGTTGTTCTAAATAATAGAAATGAGATTGAATTTCCTCATCGTATAAAGGGTAATATATTTGCTAGTGCTTAAATTACAATGAGTCTACTACCGATATTTGTATTACCTAAGGAATCATTAATTCTGACCATGTTGTCTGATACTGTATTGTCATTGGTGTTCCATTCATGTAACACTTAACACTTCATGGGTTTTATCACGAATCTCTCTGCATCAAATAATACATAGTTTATTTGATTTTCATTAGATTGTAATGGCTTTTCTAAATAACTTGCTGAAGAATTTGTGTTTTAGATTTACTATTGAAAGCTTTTATAGAATGTTTTTTGATGAATTCTCACTAATTCAAACGAGTAGTTTATTTGGTTGATTGCATCTGATGGAATGAAATGCATCTTCTATATTTTATTAGCTTTTGTCGAATATTTGAATAATATTGAATTTTGGTGTATTGACAATTGATTTCTATAATGACACCCTTTTCATTCATCATACCTTCATGTGAGTTATCATGGCTTTTGGTTCGATTAAGTTGTCAGTTGTGGGTAAATTAAAGCTTTTTGATCATCTTTATTCTTTTTCACTATTTCGAATCTGTGTAAATCATTGTTGTGTTTGGTAGTTTTCTATGTGCATTATCAGTGATATTGGACTTGATATTTGTTTCGAGTTTTTGCTCAGATCTACCATATTTCATTGATTTATATTGGTTTACAATACATCACATTGTATTTTGTAAACTTTTTCAGTGATGTGGGACACAATCTTTATGGGTTGATGATCACCAGATAGGAGAATTACAGTTTTGTGGTTCCATCCATACCACTTGTTATCCGTGGACTACCCTTTACAAATATTGATAATTTTCCTTTCTTGAAGATGTTGTGATGAGAGATCATCTGGTTTATTGGACACCGTTTAACCTCTTTCACCAACAAACCTTAATGCTCTCCCGTGATTATTATTATTATTAATACATAATGTGTATGAGGAAGGTAAATAATCGTTGTCTGTTGTGCACTATGTCAGGTTTTGTTTGATGTTGTTATGCTTTATAGTTCAACAACTAAAGTTGTCAAATGACAATCTAGGTCATTTAAAAGACATTATTTGGGGATGCTATATGAGTTCCTATAATTGATTTGAAAGTTAGAACATTACAAGTGAGGAAACAGATTTTATCTTTCTAACAAAGATTGACGAATCTAATTTGTTAACTCTCAGTGTACCCTATTTTATACAACGAATTCATTTAATATAAGAATAGACAATTAGGAATTTATTCACTTCTGTACAAGATGGTCATCATTATCTCTGGACAGTGCACATAAGATGAATTAGTTTAATATGAGTAAGCGAGTTCATTATGAATAGATGGTAATCTCAGAATTCAATTGATCCAAATTGATAAAAATGTGGATAAGGCATACAAACAAAAATAGAAATTGAACACGAACCGATAAATTATGATGAACAAATTAGAAGAATAAATTTGTAACACTTAATTAAACAACGAACAAATCAATGTGATAAATGACAACAGACGATTGACTCACTTCTGAGTAGGGTGTTTATCCTTCTTACTGTATAAGAGAAATAAGATAAATTACTTGTTGTCAAACAGTTGAGAGTTATTTTGAAAAGGTACTCTAATTATTACTTTTTATGATTCCTTTAATGTTTAAATTCTGATGAGATTTTATCTAACCGACTCTGTTTGTGCTTGCTGAGAAATCTTGTTTGACGTTTTAATTATACATCTACCAACATATGTGCAAGTTTAGTGACCATGTGTCTATTCCGTTCGATGTTTTAATAGTGAAACGTGATGTGTAAGAATAGGGAAATATCTTGATTTACTATTATTGCATTGTATGTGCCTCTGATTCATTTCTCCTTTATGTTTGTAACACTGAGTGACTAATGCCAAATTTAGGTTTAGGATAGTATGTGAATGTGACAAAGTGATTGATGAAGAAATTAATTTTCATCAACTGAGTTAGTTTGGATATTTTTTACGAACGCTCAGCCACCAATAACCCAGACAAGGTACGCTGTCTGGTTTAGAAGTAGACAGGAAGAAAGCAAGGGACTGCCTAACTAAGATATGGAATCACTCCATGAAGTGGTCGGCTGTTGGATTGAAGAATATCGGTAGATGTAAAATACCTGGATGTGTTTCACGCATTTATTACAACCATAGGTTTGAAAAGATCACTTGATATGTCTCATAATCATTTTCACTGGTGGAAATGTATTCAATTTCTGTCCTCTCTCAAATTATGAGTTACAATAACACCTTACACTTGTTTTCAAATACTTTCTTTGTTGTCAGATCTTTGTTGTCCACACCTAATCTTTTGTACTACTACTACTACTACGGATAACTTTATTACTTATGCGATTTTTGAATTGGTTTTCATAATATTAATTTTCTGTGACAAAATAATGAGGTAACTTTAGTCGATACACAAATACGTCAGGATCTAAATTGCATATGACTGACTGATTTGTTTTAATATTCGTTCTTTTATTCAGTGTTCAGCTTTATGCTTAAATGATTGTTTAGTATCTATTCTTCTCCGGATTTGTCAAACGCTACATTCATGAGTATTTGGTAGTTTTATGATGTTTGGTTGTACTGAATTTGCTGAAATCATCTGTTCACATGTGGCTTCTATAGAATTTTAAGTGAATTCTGAAATTTTCAGTCATTATAGGTTTTGCCAATTTATACTAAACATTTTAACAAACAAATGCTCACATACTTTTCAATTATGCGGATATCAACGTTTCTGGAATTTTTCACAAATATCTTATTATGAGTAGAAACGATGGTGGCTGGCAGTGGGATCGAAAATCCGCACATCAGAAATACTAAATAATTCCACCGAAATGATAATGAAAGCAATTATGATGTAAATTAAAATGTTATCCCTGTGAAAAAAGTTAAAATTTGTAAGAGTTGTGTTAAATATTGTGACTTGGACCCAGTACCGTTCGCTTCTAATACCATTACGTGAATTTAACTGATAAATCTAAAATGAGATGAAACACACGACCTGGATTCCACTTCTAGCCACTATCATCACTGCTTACAATGCTTGTGACTTAAAGCGATATTGAGGCAATCCGCACAGAATGCACGTATGTCAATAAGTGATTTATCAATTACAGTTCTAAACATTAATTGGAAGATTTACGCAACGAATACAAAAATGAATTATCACAAAGAAATATTGAGTCAGTTTGCCGTTCCTGTTTCCCTCTATTTAAATGCTTCTCTGATTTTTTTAATCCTTATTTGTTAAGTATTTTGTTGATTGTGCTGTATTGCAATAAACACTGACGTTGATTCCAGACCACATTTAGGAATTTTTCAAAACAACTTATTCATATAATTACATCTGCGCTTTTAATTTAACTAAATTCTAGTTTAAATTCACTTAGTATTGTTTGTTTGAATCTTCTCATTGATGTTTTAGGACTGCAACTGGTCAGTCTCTAATTAACATATGTGCATACTGTGCGTATTGCCTCTTAGTTTAATCTAAAAGCAACCAGTCTTTCGGAAGGTTTCTTTCTTCACAATATTTTACCGAGTAACCAATGGTTCTTTCATCTATCAAAAGCGTAGGCAGTATATTTAAATTTTAAAACGTTTTTTTTCTCATTAGAACCCACATTTTTTTCTGAATTTACATTTAGTGTAAAGGAACTTTTATGGCGAAACTATAATTTATAGACAAACCAATCATATTTAAGATAATAGGTTTCGGATTTTGGATTGAAATTCCTTCACCCATTTGTCTAGATACAGTTTTGGCATTTTAGATGATGTCAGTTCGTGATAAAAACCATAAATGTAATTCCTAACTCTATCCATCAATCGTAAATCATAATCCTTATTTTTCACACTGCTTTATAACCCTCATTTAGCTCCAGTAAGTAGGTGAATATTCTGACAGTCACTTTAGCGTTGCTCAAAAGTTGTTCATAAATTATAGTCTCAGCACTTTTATTTGTCAATACAAACTATAATGAATGTTTAATAGTTTTTTTTTATCAGATTTTTTTAGTTTATCCAACCCAAAAATGAGTTGAAATTAAACATATTGCATTATTCAGCATATAGTTTCCAGTATTTTTACATGTCAAGCTATTACTTACTTACTTAGTTAGTTAGTTACTGCCGATCCTAAGCCCGGGTCAAGGAGAAGGTTTGGGCATGGGGTTAACGACCACATCCCGTAGAAAACTAACCCTCTAAATAAACGCCAACCATAAAATGTGAAGCTATAGCTCTATGTTATTATCTTATAGTTTACCCTATCATTTATTTTAACAGATAAAGAGAAATATGACTGTTGTTAAAAATTTCCTATATACTACTATGGATGCGCACTGCTGAGGAGTGTCACAATAGGACGAAACGACCGTCCAGTGCTTCCAAGTTTTCCCTGGTGGTCCAGCTTCAATTAACTCACGTTTTCAACTATGAAAATACTGAAATCTCCACGAAACCTCTTCTGATAATATTATTTGATTAACCTAGTTGATTTTATATGTAAAATAGATTAAAGTCATTTTAAAGATAATAATAGATTTAAAATTAGCTATTATAATCTGAGTTATATGACACATTCAATACTTATGTCAAATCACTATGTTTGTCAATATTTATCATCCAGGTTATTGTTTTAATGATTGCATTAATTTTGTTTAATTATGTAATTGTGTAGTTTGAATAAAATTATCTCAATAAATAGCTTATTAAAGATGGTTACTGATTATGTAATCATGTTATAAAACATTGAATGAACTCACTTGTCTTCGATATACTCCTTTAACCTGAATCACATACATAATTTTATATTACTGAGTGTATTAGATTAGATCATATAATTAGAAGATGTTGATCACTATATTCTCACCCAATCATTCAACAGTACAAAGGTTATCATAAGATTTAAGTATTTTTAGCTTGCTCATGTTTAACCTAACTGATTCAGTTCTTCAAATTTACAATACTGTAATTTCCAAGTTCTTAATAAGGTTACAAACACTACTTTTGGTCTAAAAAACCTGATTTTGATGGGTCATCTATAGAGGTAATTCATGCATATGTCATGTACTTACATGGAATTTATCAGTCTGGAAAATCTTATTTAATAACAACAAAATAAAACCGATCAAACTAATAATGAAAATTAAATATATCAATTATTTACTTTATCATTTATATAAAAATATACAGGGAGGCACAAATGACTTCTATGTGTTGCATTCGTTGTTTCATAACAGCGGTTCATATCTCCGTTTCATGTTATATCATGTGTTTCTCGTTTATAGTATGATTCGTATTATGATTATTCTATTATTATTATTATTATTATTCTATTATTATTCTATTATGTACATTGTGATGTATACTATTAAGTCAATAAGACTAACCTTCAGACCAACTTGACGGATAAAAGTGTTGTCTTACTACTTATTTTGTGAACTATACGTTTTCATCCTGGACAAACTGTTTGGTTTGTAATTTATAGTAACGCTATCTTTCTAATAAAATCGATGACTGGAGGCTGTAATTACTAAAAAAATGCATCCAATCATTTGATTAGTGATTCAAGGGTTGAAATATATTTTGTTGGGATTGTATTATCAATTTCATAAGAACATTATCGATACGGCTACTACTGTCATTCTAGTACTCTTTTAAAATTGACTGTTCTTTTCCATCCTTTTTTCTGTTTCGATACTATTTATCGTTCTATCTTCTATTCATGAATTTATTTTAGCTCACTATTCATTAGGTTGTTGTTCATCTTTATTGAAAATATCACGGAGTTTAGTTTCGTTAGTTACCAAAACAAACAACTGACACAGATATGCATCGTCAGTCTCCTTAAACTATGTAGCATCATTTATAGACGGAATCCAATTTCTGTGTGATTGTTCTACTGAAATTGTAGTAAACACCAGAATACCTGACGATCGGTAATTCGTAGACTAACTGATGTTCACTATTATTACTGAAATAGTATGGTACTATTAGGAATTTTATGTATAGTTATCTCCATGGATTAGATTTATGCACAATTAGTAACATCAAGGGCAATTTTATTGGTAATGCTGGTTAAACAATCTCACTCTGAGCATTTTCAGTGTCATCAGTTTTGGATACTATACTTACAGGATTGACTATTGGGAACACTGCTGAATTATTCCTCAGACATTCCAACACTATATACATTAGCTTAATTATCTTTTAGTTTGAATAGTTATCTAAGTGAACTTACTCCTCTTCGGTGAATTGTTTCTTGCTAAATGTATTAGTAAATCAAGAAACAAAAGAGTGAAATAGATTCTTACTTTCAATAAATCAGATAGCTTGAAACATATGATCAATACCTTATGGATGCTACTTAATGTTTTATGTATTAGGAAACAGAAAGAAATTTAGAAGTTATCCTTGTAAACTACTTTTATAACAAAGTGTGATTGATGACAAGCGAACTAAATTTACTTGATGCTTTATGGCTTAGATTATCATATTCTAAATTGTTGTTGTTATTGAAATAACATTTTATAAATCATCTTTTTATTGTCATCATCATTTTATGTTAAAAGTTTTCAATCAATATCAGTCCTTGATTCATTACTAAAAGAGTTATTGGCCTGGAAACATTCTGTTTCTAATATTCGATTTAAAAAGAAAAAAATGTCTTAAAGTTATCGAAATCTACCGACTCACCAGTCTAAATTAATACCCTGAAATTAGTAGGATTCTATTCTCCAGCATCTTACTAGAAACTTCTTCAGTAAGTTGCCAATTTTATTGTTTAGCTGGAAACAGAACGATGGAATATGTGATCCTCTGAATGAATCAGACATAGGCCAAATGATAAGTGAGAGGTGCTGACAAGAACATTGCATTGGCCAAGAAATAAGCATAAGCTACCGGTTGAAAATGTGGCTGAATTTTCGGAAAGATGTTTATTAATATTCATGAATGAGTTGTGCATATATATTTTTTCTTTCTTTAGCAAATGAAAGCTTCCAAATCTCTCTTCGTTTTCTCACTTAATTAGCCTATATGCGCACTTTTTTAGTAAGTGTATGTATCAGTATAAGACTTAGACGACCTCAGATCATTACAATTTGACCCCAGACAACCTAATATCGGATGAAAATAGCAGTACATAAAACAGAAAACTATGTGTAAAGTATTTCATAAAGGGATTATTTGAATAAATTACGGTTTGGAGTCGTAACTGAACAGAACATAATTGCTTTTTATATACATCAGCTTCAATCTATTGACTTGAAAATTCATGATATCCTGAATTATTGACGGTTTCGTAAAATTGAGAACAGTTTTTTCCACAAGATGGTTGTATTCATACACTTTGATTAGAACAAAATAACGTGAAAACAGTATACTTGTTAATAACATTTTGTTTAAGACATATTTTACAACTTCTAAGCCGTTTATTGTAAGGTATTTATGATCATTGACGTTGTAGCTAAGTAAATAAAATCAAACTGAACAAATTACAGACTAATTATTTATAGTAATTTTAATATTCGAGATCATGCATCAATCGAACCTAGATCACCATGGTAAACCTGGAAGCACTGAACGGCCGTTTCATCCTATTGTGGGGCTCCTCAGAAGTGCACATCCTCGATCCTGCCTCACAAGATTCGAACTCATGATCTCAAATAATAAATTACTATAATATCCACAAAAAACCCATTTCTGATAATAATTATTTATACTTTGATTTTCAATTTTCATCTAAAACAATGTAATATTTAGTCCAAAGGATTATGTCTTTCTTAAACTATTTATTTGAATAGAACTGTCCAGAAAATATAAAAAATTGGAGAATAACTTTCAATCCCCATAACCTTAAATACTCACTAAATAGTTAAAGTAGAATTTAAACAAAATAATAAAGATTCTTTAAATTTCAATGGAATTTTTTTCTGCCTGAAAACCATATATATATATATATTCAACTGATTAAGTTTTATACTCAGTAATATGAAAGGAAATTGAACTACTGAATAAGAATGTTTCATGTTTTTATCGGGAATACAATCAATCAAGGAATTTACAATCGATGTTTAGGACTACAAATGACTAGTTACTTATTGGTATATGTTCATCTTGTAAGGATTGCCTCGATATTGCATTTGGTCACAAGTATTATAAGCTGAGATGATGGTGACTAGCGGTGGCATACAGGACGAGCGTTTTATCCTATTATTATTATTATCATTATTGTAGTTCTTATTATTAGTGGCTTTATTCAATATTATATTTTTGGTACAATATAGAATCCTCAGCACAAAGTATTTCAATAAATTTAATTTTCTTATTTCTTGGTCGATCCTTGCGATAAATATTGAGTGGTCTCCAGTTAGATGTTAACAGTTTAGGAATCAATACGTGAATAATGTATATTCTTTTCGATGCATATAGCCAGTAACCACGATGTCTCTGATTAGGCTCTTTTGTAAGTTGTACGGAGAAATGTCGTAAACTTTTCAGAAGCACACCTGAATAGATTATGAAACTAATAGGCATAATGATGTGTTAAAACAAACAAGAAAACAGATAACTTGTTGAAATATTCAGATGGCAGGAACAGGTAGCCCAGATATTCAAGCAGGCCACCTCGAAAGACCCGTCAGCTGGATGCACTTGCATCCCAGAGTTATTCATTCCGGATTCTACTGTTAGCCACCATCATCTCAGATTATAATGCTTGTGACCAAAGGCAATATCGAGGCAATATGCACAGGATATACATATTCCAATAAGAGGCTGATCAATTGCAGCCCTAAACATCAACGGGAAGATTCAAGCAACCAGTACAAAATGAATTAAAACTTCACCCCATCGCAAAATCTAGACCCAGTAGCTAAGTGGATAACGTAATGGCGTTTGAAGCGAACAGTACTGGGTTCGAATCTTCTAGTGAACATCAACTCTGTGATACAGGTACATCCAGCTGACGAGTCCGAAATAAGATGAAGCATGCGTTGTAGGTTCCACTACTAGCCACATCCATCTTTACTTATTTTAGATTCTATTTTAAAAATGAGAATATTTATCGATACACACTGATTAATGTTTATCATCTTTGTCTATAACCTTAAATACTTTCACTTACTTTATGGTATTAACATCACTGTATGAATAAATTTGTTATAAGAATTAACAAAAATATTCAATAGAATGATAATGTATTTTGTAAAAACCATTTACACTAAGAAATAATATTAAATCTAATGAGAAAGAACTAAATATCCAACTTGTTTAAATGGTGGATCATATGAATTGAAACTATTTTGATAACTTCACTTGTTGTTGTTTACTTGTATCTTCCCATTGTTATTTAAGACTGCAATTGATCAGTCTCTTGTTGGCATATGTACATCCTGTGCGAACTGCTTCTATATTGCCTGAAGTCACAAGCTTTATAAGGAAAGATAGATATCAGGACTCAGTAGCTATGTGAATAACGTGGTGGCGTTTGAAGCAAACGATACTGGGTTTGAGTCCCAGAGTGAACATCAGCTCTAAGATGCAGTTACATCCAGCTGACGAGTCCGAAATAGGACGAAACGCGCGTCCTGGATTCCACTGTTAGCCACTATCCATCTTTGCTTATTTTGATAACTATTCCCAATGAATAGAAATCCTTTAAAATTTGAACTGAAATAATTGTCTATCATAAGATTGAAACTTCCCATGAAAATTGTTTTTGAAATTAACGGAATGTTTATACTTTATATTTTACTAGTAAAAAGTTATGTAAATATCTTTTTCATAGTTGAGATCATGAGTCAATTGAAGCTAGACCACCATGGAAAACCTGGAAGCACTGGACGGCCGTTTTGTCCTATTACAGAACTCCTCAGCAGCGCGCATCCACGATCCCGCATTCGCGAGATTCGAACCCAGGACCCACCAGTCTCGCGCTAGAGCACTTAACCGATAGACCACTGATTTCAACTATGAAAATAGTGAAATCTTCACAAAACCCCTTCTGAAATATCTTTTTGTTTTAAATTAGCTGAAAATTATTTTGATCTGATATGTCACCAAAGATTTTGTGTTTTAATATTTAGAGTAAATCAAAAAAGGAATAAACAAATAAATATGTACCATGACAACGATTACCAGTCATTCTATTGTAATGTAAGTCTCAAAATTAAATGGATAAACTATTCAATACTTCAATCATTCTAATAATCAATTAAATAATTCCACTACAGATTTATTTTTATTGTCATGTTTATCGGTTCTTTAACCTTAATAATTTATACAACTTTTATTTCTAACAGAATCCCTGTATATATAGAGAGAAGTAAATTGTTTAAATAGATTGAATACACAGGTAATAAGATCTACATTTAATGTTTGTAAAAATTAAGATTCATCTTAATTGGATCTGATATTTACTTATCAAACCAGATTCAAAGATAGTCCTTACTATAAGTGAGATTTTAGCCTTCAATAAAGTGTTACAGCAATTGTTTGTAAAATTCCTAGAATAACATGATACTGACTCATTTGAATGAAACTTAACTGAAAAATTCAACTGTAGTTTCCATTGAAAACCAACATGTTCAATCACTAGCATTTTATCTCACTAACATCAATATGAAAACTGAACAGGGTATACTACTCAATCAAATTTGTTACCAAACATCATTTACATTAACCTACTGTACTGGTTATTCATAGAATAGTTGAATTTATTGTAAATACCACTAATTCATTTAAGCCTAGTTAACTAACCATTATGTGATTTCAACAATTAGGTATTCTGTGCTATTATTCATACTGTTTAAAGATCCCCATTATATTATAAGACTAATATTTGGACGAAGAGTATTCTTTTCGATAAATTCTCTTCAGGTTCTACAATTATGTATCCAAATTAATAATCCGGAAAAAATGGACAGGTTAAGAGCAAAGTACATCGTTTAAAGTATGTAAATTTAGGATTGTCAAACCAAATAGAAGAAAGTTGTTAATGTTGATATGAATTATATAGAAAGTGAACTTGAATCTGTATATATGTTAGGTGAAAATTTAAGATCTGTGATCCGAGTAAATGTTGGTCAGGTAGGGTGAGAGAGATAATAGTGCAATTACAATTCGATCAAATGTTTGATAAAAGACTAAATTGTGTGAAAAATTAGTGAGACGTAATAAGGAGGGATCAATGTGATGTGAATGAATCATGTATAGGGGGGATTAACAATGATATTTAACCAATAATAATAATAATAATAATACAAAGATTTGTGAATGAAGGTAAGAGAGACAATTACATTTGACTACGAAAGGTCGTAAGTACAATAGTCAAATTAGGTCATTCAATAGCTAAGATTACTATTGATTAATTGGCCTTGTGGACTATTAATTTGCATATATAATTGTAGAACCTGAAGAGAATTTATCGAAAAGAATATTCTTCGTTCATATATTAGTCTTTCATCATTCATACCTTTGATTATGTAGTTTCGGAACAATAACTAATCTTAAGTTGTTGTTTTTGTTTTGTTGCCTGTTCATAGTATGTTTAAGCAACACTCATTCATTCTCATAGGTGATTTTATTTTTGTTGTACTATAGATTTCACTCTGAACTTAGAATAAAATCAAAATGTCTTTTCAATATGAGATTAGATTTACATAGAACCTGACAGAAATAATGAAAATGATAAAGTATATTGATAAATTTGAGAAGTTATATGGTTGGAAACTATTTTTTTAAATAAAATATCTAATATATAAGAATATTCACTTGAATCGATCGTCAAGTCTTGAATAAAACAAAACAAAAAAATATATGAATTATCACTATAACAATGAGATAAATATTATTGATTGTTTATAGAAGAAATGTAAACAAATAGAAATTGTTGAATTCATGAGTCGATCAAAGCTAGACCACCATGGAAAACCTGGAAGCACTACAAAACCGTTTCTTCCTAGTAATGCGATTTCTCAGCAGTGCGCATCGACGATCTGGCATGCAAGACCCGGAACTAGAACGTTCGGTCTCGCGCGCGGATGCTTAACCTCTAGATCACTGAGCCGGTATCCAACGATGTTAATGTCTAACTTCAACCAGTGCACGAAATTGCGCTGTTCAGTGCTTGCAGGTTTTCCCTGATGATCTAGATTTAATCGATTCATGAGTTTAACTATTAAATTACTATAATCTGTACAAAATCTCCTCTCTGAAAATAAATGTTTATCTTTTTATTTGTGACGGATTCAATGATAGTTTAGTTCACTGTATCATTGTTATGTTTCAGAGTTATTATTAAAATAGAACTAATTATTAAATAGGAATAATATATTTGTAAAATCTCAGCGAATGAATTCGAAGTAAATCTAACGTTTCGCCTGGCAATCTGATCCAAGCTTTTTCAAGGAATTAATTCCTTGAATATATATTATTACTATTTAATGTCTTACATCAACTCGGCGCTCAAATACTGTGAAACTATTCTCTCTAAATTAGACGAAAGTTATATAGAACTAATAATTATTATGGTAATTGAAAAACTATTTTTCATTTGATTTTATAATGCATAACAGGTATCATTGATTTAATTGGAATGTACTAAATCTACCTACAATTAATTGAACGATAACTCAATAGTGATCAAATTATATTTGCTTAGTTCTTTTTAATATTGATCATATCCCTATAAACTATGATTGTTTACATTGTTGATATTCTTAAGAACACATTGTTAGCATATGCCTACGTTATTTCCCCCCCCCCTAAATACTTACAATTAAGAGGTAGACAGATTGACAAATTAACAATTAGAAATATTTGGTGTTTTTAGTCACTTATCTGACATTCATGACATAAACATATTACTGTAAAAGTCTACTTTATATGGACCGAATAAGAGATATTCTATATCTTGGTATTTACAAATAAATTTGAGTAGAGAAGATTCCCTTGTTGTTAGTGAATGGCTGATGTATAAGAGATGAGAGCATCTTATTTTGTGAGCTGAAGTTATTTAATCATAACAGTTGTCGAAAAATAAGTGATTGATGGTCACAAATTGTTCAAGGGATTACAATAGGTGTTATAGTCGGAATATAAAATGTCTTTGAACACAACTGCCTTAGAAAATGTACCAACCAACGAATCTCATAGCATATAATAGATCTTCCATACCTCTTCTGATTGGTAACACTATTTCAGCAACAAACATAACATCAATCAGTGTTGACTAGATAACAACAAACAAGTTGATATCACTGTAGCAGCAGTGTACGAAAAAGAATAATAGTAATACGTCTGTAACAATGTGATCTACTTGAGGCCCAAATATCCTACATTGGTTTCGATAGGTATTGAACCTTGGAACGGCAAACATTAGTAGCTTTTTCGTAGCTTTCCAGACCTGTGTAAACTATATGAGAACGTTGTGTAAATTATACACATTCCTACAAACTATTGACCTGGATATTTGCAAAGATTGAAATCTCTGAAAGATTAAATGGCGACACGCAAGATAACTCATATTTTACAGAGAAGTCAATTTAAATGACACACATGAAGAGGTAAGCTTCAAATAATAACTACCTTTGAGTGCCTTCAATATTTCCAGTGGTAATATCTCAGTGCATGAATGAAAACTGGTCGTTTCATGGATTCTATTCAAAAGATTGTTGTATATAATTCATATACTCATAGTCAGTGTAAAATCATCAGCGAATTTCAGACTGTGTTTAACACGAAAAGATAAATCTTGAATTCAAGTAAAATATTTTCTAAGCTTAGGAAACTTAATGATCATAACTCAAAGTGAAATTCTGAACTGTTAAGATTCAACGTGAATATGTAGTTTCAGGTAGCAGGATCAATTAACCAGAAATATCTACTGTTTACTTACATTAAACACAAAAAGAAAGATTTCATTTGATACAAAAAACCGATTCTGAATAAAACGAAAAACTTAGTCCAAACTGCAGAATTAGAATCAATAATAATTGGTAATCGAATGATAAAAAACTTACGGACTTCCGTTAGCAGTAGACCCTAATTTAAATCGAAATTCAATAATGTTCTGATGAAGAAAATGTGTGGAAATATCATTCAAATATACAGACACTGGAATTACATTCACAGGTTATTCTATGAGCTAAACACACTAGACTTTTTTCCATCAAATCCTCAAAAATACCATGTACGTCTTTAATTTAATAGTTGAATTCATGGGTCGATTAAAGCTAGACCACCATAGAAAACCTGAAAGCACCGGTAAACTGTTTCTTCCTAGTATGGGACATCTGTAATTATTGATTACATCAGTTTCCTTAAACCTTTGAGTCATTTATTTTCCAGCATTACAAATATGACAATTAACTTTTCTGTTTGAGATATGTTTGAATTGAACCATTATAAATGCTAAGCATCTATAGGCTGTTAGAAAAAGCATACATTCTAAAGCAGTGGTAAATATTATTTAAAAAAAACTTAAATAGAAATACTGTAACCGTCGATATATTTCCTCCTTATCTATTCTTTAATAAAACAAGAGGCAATTAAATTGAAACCAATATATATTCAACATATGATAAATAGAGGAAATCGTAGCAGGTAGATTAGTAGAAAACTTCAACAAACTAGAACTGATGGTAAATAATTTTTCGAATATTCAGGATTTGAATCTCTGCTGTTGCATTACTACATAATTAATGTCACGAAGTTTTTATTATAGAGAAATTCATAGTAGTGAATGCAAACATTTACTATTATTATTACTATTGAATATTTAGGAACATTATCATGGTACATTATTAAATTCAGTGAATAATTGTAAATTCCTGCCTAGTATTCACATCTTCGTAATACTGAATCTCATTTATTCATCAAAAGAATTGTGAATTTATAAGGTAAACTTGTTCAGTTTAGCTATCAGTTAGAAACATGAAAATTCTGAATTTCATTTAAGAAGAAATTGTCAGTGTATACTACTCATCCTACAATGAACAGTAATGACTAGAAATTCTATGATTCAACATGTTTTTAGTTGTTATTCAAATACTATACCAAGGTCTAAAAACGTTTCCAAAGATACACCACAGACACAATATTTTAATTAACATCTACTTATGACTATTGATCACCAGTTCGTAAAATCATTAATATCTACTTTTTGAAAACTATTTTTTCCCTTACAAATCATTCAGCTTAGTTACTACTTACCTTGTGAAATAATCAAACCCACAATACATAATATACCAATAAGGTAGATATTCATATTGTTGAATTTCAACTTCCGTCCTGTATAATGGGCAATTCAAGAAATAAACGACTTTAATATAGTTTTATTTTTTTTTAGAAATGATTGTGTACACTAAATAACATTAAGTGTATTGTTGTTTGTTTTGTTTTTTCGAGTCAAATATCTTTTGTAAACATATGTAATTGTAAGATGATTATCGCGAATAAAATTGAAACCAAATGTAAAGGAAACGAATATTACAGTTAATAATGACAAAAGTTACAAGTTTACATTATTGAAAAAGTAAAGAAAAGTATTGGTTAAACAAAACAACAACAACAAAAAATGTAAAACAAACAAACTCGAATGTTTAGAAATAGGATGATGAAATGATAGAAATGGACTAGATAATTCTATTTGCATTAAAACTTAGTTCATTTTATGCTTTAATTTAGACATCATTAAACTATCGCATAAATATAGAGATTGAGTAATGAATAGTAGTAAATGTTAGGTTTGTTTAGTCCATAGTCCTAATCGACAACACATAAATATTGGTACAAGGAAGCACCAGATATATATGCGCCGCACAAATCTCATTTGATTTGTGTGAGGGCTGTGATACTGCCCACGTGCCCAAACTGAAACAGGATTTACAAATATAGGTAACATATACAGCTACATTTCGTTAATATATCATTGTTTAGACGCTCGAGCTTAATTGATTATATTCAGTCGTTTAATATACTAGTGATAACATTTTATTTTATTGTGAAATTAACCTTTTGAGCGCGCCCTTATTAAAACATAACCGAGACAGAATAACATTGAATGATAATCAGTGATCGACTAATATAAATAAACGTTTACAGGTAAAAAGCTTAGTTCCATAATCCACATCACAGAGTTGACTTACCTGACCCGGCAAATCAAATATTAAATAAATTTTCGGATCTTTCTGTTTTAATGCTGCAATAACTCAATGCTGCGGCAACGCATGTGCTGTTTTGATACACTTTATTGAGTTTATTAGAGCTAAGCAGGAATGACATTGTTAGCAACTTAGTGTAAGGATCTGAGTCCCACAACAGATCAGACGCAGTTTCACTACCTTAGAGATTGTATCTTCAACTGTGAAACTAGGTGTTGTGCTTTTAAAACAATCAGAGATCATCAGTTCTCACTAGATTGAAGAAAAAACTTGATAACGCATGCCGAATAGCAAAAAAAAGCAATATCTGACAACTGCTTTCAATCAACTAACATTAAAACCTGTTAAGTTACTAGTGATAAGAGTGTTCATAATAATTTGTCATGAGTTTGTGACTGTATATAAAACATCACCATAAGGTCGAGAATAGTTAGCTAAAAACAAAAGGCAGTGGTTATTTAATTTGTATGGAACTTATTTAATCAACAGCCAATATTTAGCTTATCAAACGGTGCTAAGCTAGCTGCGAATTCCTAGAGATAGGTGTTGCTATTTAAAGAAACACCTCCATCTCAGTGATATTCAAAAAATAAGGCCTTTTTGAAAGGTGGGATTGATACTTACTTTAATGTGAATCGAATAGCTTAAAAATCGACCACAGCCAAATAGTCATCCGCTTTTTTTTACCTCCCCCTATATTTTGAATACATTATTACTCTCTGTCTTTGATCACAGCTTAACATCATTCTTCCCGTTTAAGTGTCAATACTTATCCACATAGATTTTAAAATTACTGATTGTCTAGTTTGCGTAAAATTGTACAAAATCTCATTTGGTCTATTGATGTTGCTTCTAGTTTACCTAAAGTTCAGAAAAGAAAGACAGCCACTGTTACTCATAACTTGTTGAGTTCACTTCATTACATGGTATTTAATACAAACTCGTTAAATGAACATAATCGTTTATTCATTTTGGAATATAAGTGACTGTCAAATCTGTGACTTCTGTTCTATTGGTTAATTTGTGCTCATTTGTATGATTAGTGTGAATGTCCAAATATTTATTTATCTATCTGTTGATCGGCCCTTTTTCTATATTCATATATAAATACTTAAGACATACTGGTGACTAATTAACACTCTGAACAGTTTGTATTCACTTCCATACAATGCAGGTAAGACCAGTCAAATCAGGTCTTAGATTTGTCACTAGAATACGATTACTGGATATTCTATTGCCAGTGTTATTTCTGTTCTAATACAATTGCTGATGATTCTGACTGCTTGTGCCAATATATTACAAATCAACTATAAAGATGTTTAAATCGGGTAATTATCCGATACTACTATTATCCCAGTCTATTTATGTCCATTCAATCTAATTATACTATAGCCGTTTATTACTATTTTAATATGCCAGTAAGTTCAGTTACTGGAATATATATTCAAGAATATTTGCATTCTAGGTCTCACTTCATTCATTTGTCGTCGATCATCGATTATAAAGACAACAAACATAACGTACTATCAGGAAGCTCAGAATCGGTTCTTTGACAAAATAAACTGTATAAATTCAAATAGTAGATGGCTAATATATATCGATAAACCGAGAAAAAAAATAATCTAAAGAGACTGCAATTTACGGAAAGTCAATGTCTATTCGCTTCGGATTTACAGATGATGCATCATCACATCGTTTCTTTCGAGTCCATAGTTTTATTTTTATGAGGTCAATTCAAACCATTTCAGACAATCATTAACTTGTATCTAAGTAACACAACGTAACCATTGAAACTCAACGCCATAGCTTTGCTACTACACTAATCTATGTTCCACAACCTTTTATTGCTGATATTATTTAATTCCAACGTTTTATTATAATTTTTCATTTCGTTTAAGTCTTTGCTACATCATACTAATGTGTTCATATTAACTTCTATCCTAATTCATTTCTATTAGTATGTTAAATAGTAATTAGAATTTTGGTCTTAAAATATTACATTACAAGCAATTAATATGAGCCTAAATAAATAAAATAAAAGTATTTCCACTAACTGATTATTTCTTTGTACTTAATTGTGCTCTTATTTAAGAATTCTAAATGTAATCCATTCATTTGTCTTCATCTAGTTCTATCTGCTTTAAATAGCACTATCTTGGGAATTCTTAATTAGCACCTTGTTGTACTTTACTAATTAATAAAAACAACTGTGTATGTAATTGCTATGTTTAAGCAGTTTATACTGTCTATTATCAATATAATCTTATACATATTTATATCTCACTCACTGAAAAACTTTTGTAATGATTAGTAGGGTAAATAACTTTCTTTTAATTTTAAATCTCACGCTACTATCATAAATTATCGACAGTTGAAATACAACAAAAGAAACATCTTCTTAGTCCCACTGCCTCGCTCATTGACCAAATAATATACATATTTAAAAATATTTTGCTTATTTTCATAGTTGAAATCATGAGTCAATTGAAGCTAGACCACCATGGAAAACCTGGAAACACTGGACGGCCGTTTCGTCCTATTATGGGACTCCTCAGCAGTGCGCATCCACGATCCCGTCTCGCGAAATTCCAACCCAGGACCTACCAGTCTCGCGCCAGATCATTTAACCGATAGACCACTGGGCAGGCATCCAACGGTGTTAATGTCTAACTTCAACCAATCCACGATGTTTGAGCAACCGTTCACTAATTGTCTTCAGTGAGTTGATATCTCTACAACAGACTTGGTAGAACTCCACTGGTCACTGCTTCCCACTAGAAGTTAAGGAAATATCCCTTGAAGTCAGTCACTAGTGAGCATATGATTATAGATCAGAAGGGGTTTTGTGGATAATTTAGTATTTTCATAGTTGAAATCATGAGTCAATTGAAGCTAGACCACCACTTTGTTTAGTTTAAGGTTATTATATGCAATATTCGTTATCCTCCGGCTAATAACTTAATTAAATAAGTAGATTTTAAAAATATTCACTGACCCAACAACTGAAGCTTTGAGGATTCTGTGAAGTGCCGTATCCGACTTTCCATGTCAAACTTAACATCTCTAACCAATGGTCAGGTGCTCACCACGAGAGTTGAAGGTTTTGGAACCGATTGAATGAAATAGTTGTCTAGCTCTTCTTAATTTTCAATTATACCTCCAACTCGTATCAGTCAGTGACAACATCATCTACAAATTAAGTCACTCTTCACAAAATCAGTTCAATAAAACTAAAAGTAAGAAGTGGTAAAGGTGATTTCGATATATTAATTAGTCATTCCTAGTGCTGTCCAATACGTTCTCTGGTAGTTACGAGTGGACTATCAGGTGATTCATAATGAAGAGATTGAACACGCTTGACGGTATACTATATGAAGCGGTTCGAAATCTGGTGCATGACTAGGAAGGCCGAGTTGAAAAGTCATGTCACTGATTCCCGCTCACATGTTATATGTTGTCGCGGATTTGTAATGTCGTTATTTATCAGCTAATCACAGCATTTTTCCGTCACATGTCAATTTTTGTAATATTTATGCTTGTTACATGGCGTTTATTGCAGTCTATTGGTTGCCTGACGTAATTGTCGCTCGCAACCTGGGTGAATGTTTAGTCAGCCTAATTTGGTTATTTATAACAATGCAAACTCAGGCAAGTGAAATTCACCATTTATCAAGTCAAAAATAGACCGAAATTGTAGTTTCAAGTAAAAACAAGCTGTAAAATAATTTACATAAGACTCACCTCTCTTATTATGGTAGTGATGAAATGGGTGTTTGTAGTTGTTTATAAATTGTAGATTGAAGCAATTGAGTGTCAAACTATTCATGAATATTGTAATGGTAATAAAAATCATTCTATGCGACGTTTCTAATGCGAGTTTGTTTTTCTATTGCAGGGCAACAAAGAGCCCTACGCGATCTGAACCAGCAGAACAATGAATAAAACTATTTTGTAGTAAGTTTCCCCTTTTGTACTCGAACCGTGTCTTTCAATTTTAAAAATATATCTGTTGTGCCAGTACATCGTGTTCTTACTTCAACGGCACTTACCGGTCCTGACTGTAGTGTTGTTGTTTCAGATCGCTCCTGCTCCCAAGTGAACGTCAATATATAACGTGCTACATTACGATATGAACTATTAATATACAGCCGTAAACAGTTCTATCCATGATAATTATCATCGTTGTCAACTGGGCTGATATGTTATTACGTAATGTGAGAAAGAAAAATTATGTCAGTAACAATTGATAGATTTTTCTGCCCGCTTTCTGAACTTATACAGGAATTTTGTAGAACATTACTGTAAGTGCTACATAAGTTAGCCAAATACTCTTCTAAAGTAAAGTGATGCGTGTTTGTTATGAGCATGGTAACTAAGACATGTCGTAGATAATACTAGTTTATGATGTCTCGAATAGGTTTAAAATATAAATTTCTGTCAACAGAATCCGAAATCACTGACCAAATCATAAACAAAGTTTTAATGCATGTTGACGAGTAATCTTTAAATAGTGCTTACCAGTTATTTCATTATTGTATGTAAACAGTGAACTGCTAACAGTATTATGAACTTTGCAAGTGGATTTTTCTCAAATTTTATATAACTAATTCAAGTTTGTGAGTCCCTTAATTTGGTGCCTGAAGTTTGTTCGTTAATACCAAATAACTAGATGAAATTCTAGGAAATGAAGAGCACTGTTTACAGCAAGTAAGACACTTATAGGTACATCCTATCAGTTGCTATTTCACTTACTTATTGAATTTGATACTGATAACGAGGTTTAATCGTGTGTTTCACGATTGATTTGTTGTTTTTCAGAATTGCATTAAGCAAGCTATCCATACGTTTTCTGTTGTACAACTTATGACTTCTGTCAACCAATTGAAAGGCTCAAATCTTTGTAATAATCAAGTCTATGCAGGTGAACAACTTGGCGAATTCCCGAATATGGAAGTTTATGAGGCGAAATAATTTACACATTGACGATAACTTTGTTTATTCATCTAATGAGTTATCTAAATATAATATAAATATAACAATTGTACAGTTTTTTGCATTATAAATCTTGTTAGTATGTGTATAGTCTACTTCGGTACTAATACTACTTTGATAATAGACGTTGTCCGATAACGGTAAATTTATCGTTTGATTGCCTAGTCTGTAAGATCTTACGTGGAAATCGCATCACTATCTACAGACTCATCGTATCGTGACGACTAACAATAATACTTAGTACTTCTGAAGAACACATTTATGCTAGGGATAGAATATATTTAATGTGAATATAAATAAGTTAAACATAATGAGCACGTCTGCAACAGAGTCATGCCATTCGATTGAATGAATGTCTCCACGTCCACCACTGCCGACCTTCTCCAAGTGTTACATGTCGAATAGACATCTTTTCAGTTATTATATGCTTGGCTCCGGAGACCATGTGATTAAGAAAAAATGCCACTTCAATTATTCATCCGAATATACTGGTCGTTAATAGGACTGCACGACGAGAAATGTTTGAGAAATTGCAGTCTTACCTAGTTACTGATGATTCTTAAGTAAAAATTGCTTACTTTCTTCTCCACCATTATGGCGAAGTGTTCACCATATTTTTCAACTATCTGTTGTTTGAGGATTTTTTGGGTTCTTTGAATCCGTATATACTCTTCACTTCGTCTCGGTAATGATGTTGTATTATAATGGAAGTTATGTGTGCTATTTATCTTCCATCGGCTGCATGGTCTAAGAATGTGATGAGCTAATCAGTTTATTTATTTCGTAATTGATTATGCTTACCTGTAAGAGTTCGTCTTTTTACATATGCCAGTAGTAGATGACGACAAGGATATCGACGAAACATAAATGTTCGACAATTGCACTCGCAAGTGCCTGCATCCACTTCATAATGCTTGTCACAGTCAATCATAAACAACCAGTCACCAATTTCGTATTCAATATTAACGAAACGCATTTTTTTCAGTTCCAATAAAACCTTCGTCTGTGCAAAAGGATTAAGTAGATTAATCAGCGGAAGCAATCGTCTCGAGGCACTGCGCGTACAGCATCTGCTGGCTATTATCGTTTCCTCAACAGTTCTCCTTGTTGATGTTAGTGCATTCCACTGAAAAACCTTGTACATATACTTATGCAAGCTGTCGCTTTTGCGTGTTTTTCTTCGGTTGACGATTTAATGACTCTACACGACTGTTGTTGTTATCGAGCGTCGAAACAGTTCCAGTGAACGCTATGGCCTCCAAATTTTTACGAGGCATCCGGAATCTGTGAAGATAATGACACAGGTCAAGTTACGAAGCAACCAGAGAGCCAAATTGTACGCTACAAAGCAGAGAGTTAAATGAACGCTTTTCGCCCTGATTTCGCGAATTTACTACAGCAAAATACGACGTAAATACGAGAAAACTCGATATTCGTGCAACCCAAATGACAACCAACATACCCTCAACAACTCAAATACGGAACGACCGCCTCTTGTCAGACCGTTCAAGGTCGCTAAAACGAAACTTAGGGCGGGTTTACCGTGACGACTAGGAAAGATATTAAAGATGGTAAATTCACAGCTTATTTTCTGAAGTCCATTGGCAAAGAAGCTTACTACCTTCTAAGGAATCTGGCTTTTCCAGAGAAACCACTTTCATTGTCATATGAATCCCACAAGAAGTCACTGTTTACTCATGCTGTAGCTTTGAGTGCAGAGCAAGTTTCATAAAATGACGCAACAAAATGATCAGAAAGTTAATAAATTTATACATGAACTACAGAAACAGGCCGCGTAGTGCGATTTCGGAGATCTATTAGTAACCCAACTTCGTGGTCAGTTGATTGCTGGTACAAATATTTCGAATTCACAAGCTCAAAAGTTACTTCCAAGGAATAAAAACAGCATGTATTAACTATGAGGTCGTGAATGAGCTTGATTTTCAGTCAGTGAAAATTTATAATACTTCGTCGTCGTGAAGAACTAAACTACCAGGGTCTTGTGGAGATAGGACTATTAAATCTTCTTTGTGAACAATTTTTGATAGTTTTTGCATTTATTTTGTGTATTTTCACATTTTGTACACTTATCACTAAACAATTGTTTTTGTTGTTTAAGTGTACGACCTTGAACACTTGTTAACTGACTTCTGGTTTCGAATTCAAGATATCGCGACATTCTGACTGCTCCTCGATAAATACACTTTAGTACACACTTGACTGATTCTGTTATGTCTGTAGGTATCATAACTGAATTATTAGTTGACTATCATCTATATTTATAGACAATTGATACATCCCCTTCACATTCTACGTTGACAGACATACTGGAGCCATATATATCTCATTGGGATTATTAATTATCCATAATTGTGGATCTTTGGGACCAAGCGCAACAGAACATGCAACAGCCAGCCAATCTAAGTAACATCCCTAAACTTTTATTTGTGTGTTAATGACTTATAAGTTGTTTATTGTTACATAAACTTTTGGACGTTATAACTTTGTTGCTATTTTTGGTTAATATACTTTTTGGTCCGCCACAGTCAAACTTGTGTTTATTTAATAATGGTTTCTATTCTAGTGGAAATGTGAAAAGTGACTTGTAGTGACCTACTTTTACGATGAGAACGTGATTGGTATAATGGGAACAATTATCATTATAACCAATTGTACCAGTGACTGTTTTACTTTACCTGTTTGTTTAAGTGTACAAAACACACGCATTCTTTGGTTGTCTGGGACCTTGCACGAACTCACGTACGCTCAAGAGTTCCGCTTGTAAACTTTGGCACGATCTTGGTATCCTTTCGATACCACGAGGTCGCCAACAAATATATCTTATTACAACCGTCAACTTCCTTCTGGTTTTTGGCCAACCTAATACCTGGCACGTAATCTTTCTGCAGTGGTGATCATAATCAGTCGCTACTCGACGCCAACTATATCTGATGACTCAAAATTGTGAACACGTTTCAACCTCTTGAAAATCTCCCAAAGAAGACTACCGCGATGAGTCTATTATTTATCTATCTATCCACTTTTGTTACACATTTTCGTATTGATTTTTTTCAATATGTGATATTCGGGCAACAACTCGATATGGTGGGTAACAATAAGAGTGGGACTAGTATAATAGACTCAGATGTACAGGCCATCAGTTTTCGACCTGTCTCCTTTACTCCCCACAATCCAGAAGTTTGGTTTGCGGCACTGGAATCTCAGTTTGAGATCCGCTGCATAACGAATCAACGACAGAAATATGCTTACGCTCTGGAAACGCTACTAGGAGAATAAATTGCTGCTGTTCGTGAAGTTATCCTCAACCCGAAATTACCAAACGTTTACTATCGTCTCAAGGAGGCGATTCTTAGACATTTCCTCCCTTCGACGGAGGAACGATTGAGGACTTTATAATAAACGCCACCCCATGGGTGATACTTAATCGAGTCATCATCTCATGCGCCTTCAGTCTTTCGCAGGACCGACGGCAGCAGGTTCCGAAATCGTTAAAGAATTATTGCTCGAATCCCTACCAGTACATATACAAACAACCACTACGGCTCTGCTCGAGAACAACCCACTTACCCAGGTGGCCCTTATAGCAAATAACATACTGACAAGAACTAGCATCCGAGACAACTATATAGTTGCCTCAGAATCACATTCGAACGTCGTTCTCGACGCTAGTCACCGTTTGGCTCATGGTGATAGAGATCACAGTATTCATACCGATCTCAATTTTCGAGACCGATCCAATATACCCGAACTCTACTTCCGCGCCAGGTCACGCACCCGCAAATCTGTAACTACACGCCCTAAGCAGGCATCGTCCAAGCCACGCCAAAAGGCGTTTTCGGAAGCCAGTTCTGGTTGGTGCTGGTTCCACCCTGCCCTCCGGGCCGATGCTCGCGATTGTTAAGCCCCCTGTTCATACAAGGCGGGAAACTCACGAGCTGGGAAGTAACTGTGGCCGTACTCTCTGGCCCATCACCTCAAGCTTGCCGTTTATTTTATGTGCACGATTATCATACTAACGCTAGGTACCCAGTATATACAGGTGTCCAAGTTTCTGTCGTACCTATTGGTAACAGTAGGTCTCAAGCTATGAGGCTTCGACTACGCTCTGCGAATGGCTCAGTCATTCCTACATATGGTGCACGACAGCTTACGGTCAACCTGAGCAGCCGATAGTGTTATATCCGAGCAAAGACTTAAGTATGTGTCATTTCCGGGACTTATTAATGGACGATTATCCCATGTATATTCTTATTGTCTAACTATTGAGTAATTAGATTGTGTATATCTATATTCATCTTATTATAAGCTTTATTTGTTTTGCATAAGGTTCTACAGGTTCAACAGTTAAATGAACAGTCACAGTACCAGGTTTCAGACCAACAAGAACCATTCCAGATGCTAAGTGAGTTTCATCCACATTAATACCGAATCAGTCAAGCCAATACTCTAAACGAACAATAGAGTTAGGTTCAGGTGGATTCAAATGCCAACTAAAGCGTAGTGGAAGATTGACAACGGCCATTCCCAAAGGAGAAACAATATTTGATATTGACTGGTGTTCAGAATAATAGGGACTGCATGCTGTACTTTAACCCATAACTGTGTTGAACCACAATCGCCAGAGCGTCCAGGAGGACATGCAAGAAGAAAATGTCGATCAGACCTATCTGAATTAGATAATTCTGAGAGATGAGCATTGGAAGAATCAGAGATTTGAGGAGTAATTTCATCCAAGTTAGCGAGTGGGCATCTAATTCGTACGCCAGACGACGCCACAGTATGAATTTTGCAAAATGTCTCTGAATAAATAACATAAGCACCACGCTTTTCATCTAAACTTGAAGAAAGTTTATTCCCTGTCATGCCTACCACACGAGCACGAGTATTTGCCAAACTCAAGGATCCAGATGCACGTAATAAGACACTGGAAGGGTTTGTCTTTACAATAACTGTACGACTTAAGATAGACTCAGGAATAAATTCCAGTAAAGTTTGACTAGGACCACCCACTGCATGGAGCTCGTATTCTGCTCTTAGAAGAAGTTACATGGAATCAAACGTAAGGGTGCAAAAACCTGAATCTCAACAGCGTTACTTTGAACAGTCGGTTTACCATGTGATAAGCCGGGTACTATGAAAGTTACCATTAGTCTAGAAGTACCGAGAGCAATGCCTCGGACTGTAAATTGACCAGAAAAAGGTTCTTTAGCATTTGACGAATCACAAATCCAGAATGAATCTGAAGGGACATCATTTTCAGGTACGCAAAGTATTCTTTTTCAGTCACGTGATGATTCTTTATGACCAGTAGATGTTGAATGACTGACATGGTCACTGATGACTGACAACTTCAGTAAACCAGTAAACTTTGATGGTAATGTGATTCCATCTGTACCTGTAGCCTCCACAAAGGCAGTAACCTCATCACAAAGTTGTATTTCACTGTGAACTCGAAGATTACGGAGCTGAAACTTGAAGAACTACCACAACCATAACTAAAAGGGCAAAAGTATTTCTAAACAATTGTCTACACATCATACTGAATGTCCGTTGGTCAGATACCATCAGCAACAAGCTACTGTGGGAGAGAAGAGGTAGTTAATTAATGAATAACAACTAATATCTCATGCTTTTATCTACGTTTATTGTTTTGGACGTTTTCGAACAGGTTTATGTTGAAGTGCGTCAGTTTCAGTAGAAAACGTTATTACAAAGATGCTAACAGAAACAGCTTTGTCTGTTGAAATGATCCACAAATTAATGGATGACATGAAGTCTTAGATGAATAACATCATTTTTTTGTTTAGAACATCAGTAACTGTGCTAAAAGCTGGTACAATTCTTGGAAATTCAGATTTCGATGGTGAAACTAGTAGTCTCAAAAAAGGTTAGTGGGTTGACTAATTAGTATCGTCCCCCATTGTAAGTGCCTCTGAGAAGTTTCAGTTTAACACTTAATCGAACAATTTATGAAATCCGGCTTTCCTGTATCTGGGCGGTTTTATTTTTAAAACATTGTTGCTTTGCTGAATTACTTTCCCTGAGCGATCTTACGTGATAATAATAGAAGCAAAGTGAGTCGTCCTTCTTGTTACTTAGAATCGAGTAATTGGAATCCTGAAGTAACTGATAAATGAACTACGAATTAATATCGCCAAACTGTTCTTGCCTCACGGAGTAGTGGACTTGCAAGAACGCAAAGCGTTCACATATTCTGAACCAACTTCTTACTTAATGTAATTTGATTTTATATCAGATCTAAGTTTGGGTAATCCTAGAAAACTCTCTGTCTTTACGGAAACAAGTGAGCCGACAGGATAAGCTGAGGAAGGACGAATTAAAAACTAGAGACATGTGATGGATATAACGGTCATGATATGGGTACCATCCTAGTTAACGTTCATCATATAAATTAATACACGTTTGGATACTAGAGGTAATGAATTTTGAGTTAATTTCTTTCTTTCCAGTATGGCACTTTCACCGACCACTTGAAATAGCAGTAAGTCATTTCCCAGTTCACTAATGTTAGCCTTTTACCCTTCACGTTCAAACTTTCGGTCAAACTAGCTATAGTGGGAAGTAATTCATATGCAACACAAAAGGGTTCTGTGAAACAATCGACCTTACCAGTCAGTGTTTGGGGTTAAACATCTTGATATATTGAGTAAACAATATCTACTGTCCTACATCAGAATAGTTTGATCCGAATAAAGTAAACTAACCTTCAGTAATTAAAGGCATCACTTCAATTTTATTGTAATGGACATAGTGTTCTAGTTAGTTCCACATTACATGAAATAATAAAAAGCTAACCTCCTCAAAAGTCATTTGATACTGAATACTATTGAAAAAGTGATTTCAATGTTTCTTTGAGATGGTCCCGTAAATTTTAATTTCAAGTGAAGGCACCCATAAACAATCTGGAGAGTTTTGAAGGCGTTCTATGTACCTTAGACGCTGACGGCACCCATATGATGGACAGAGTGATGTGAACTATTGTGTAGATGATGGATTACCCATCTGATCGATATAACGTATACGAACTGAGGCAAATGTAAGTGAAATTAGTGTGGACCGGTTATGGTAGCATCGTCAGGATACACTACCAGCTCACTACAGAAAGTAGCTTGAACATTGGTGATTAGACCCAAGGTGCAGTGACGCAAACATATGATTGGCTACTGAAGGACTGCATCATATACATAAATTACGATGCTTAGGATGGTTGGGATGAAACTATTGTAAGCGCCTACACTCGTTAGCAATACCAGTCTACCTTTCTGTACTGCTGCAAATATGATTCAAAGAAACAGTAAGTATTCGGTGAATGGTTTTCGTTGCATAAAATTTTCAACGCAATATGTAAAGCTGGTTCAAAGTTATTGTAAACCATGACCATAAAGTTGATATGACCGTTGTTCTTAAAAGAAAGCATTTATCTGGATAAACCGAGAGAGTATCTGATTACTGATGAACTAATAATTGTAATGGGAATTACCTGTAAAAAGGCGCTGCTTTTGGAGTAGAAACTTTATTATTATTATTATTATTCACAAACATCTTATGGGTACGTAAGTGCTGTGAAGAAACCATTTCGGGTTTCTTCAAAAATGCAATAATACACAAATTTCAATAATGTTAGCATTACATTTGCCATGTTTGAGAAAGGAAGGAAAAATAAAATATTAATAATAGAATAGTAATAATAAATCAGGTTTCTTTATGTGATTTTATATGGGATTCTATGTTCTTATTTCATCTAGATCATTTGCTGACGGAGCTGCCAAAAATAGAAGAGCAGATTAAAACGTAGTAAAGAAAATCGAGTTCTTGCCCATCTGATGGAAAATTCGGTCAAATAGCCATTTACTTTCCCAATGCTTCAGTGAAAAGGTAGTCCACGAGCGTTTGAAGTAGTCTATCGCCACACATTCAAACACGCTGCATATTAAGCATAAGACCCTTTGACTGCCTAGAGAAATGAACAGTACTGTGAACATACCCATTTTCATGTGAGTTCCTTCGCCCTCTCCAATTCGGAAATGTGATGCAACGACCAGATCCACAATTATCGATAATAACTAGTAGGAGCAAAGAATGTCTACAAAAATACGAACGAAGTTACTTTCTCATCTTTACTTGGTAATATATATATTAAATAGTTTCAGACCATTTCAGGATACCCTCCTCAATCTGGTATTGTGTCAATATTATATCTTCTGGACATAATATTCTCTACACCATATTCTGGAGTTACAAGTGAGTACGTCATATCAAATGCAGCCAGCTCACAAATATTTAATTGTACACATAGTTTTAGTGACTGCCGACTACGTATTGCTTACGTCACTGGTGTCAATCTCTTTTATGCAGTGTATCCACCATATATCCAGCATGAGAGGCAGTTGCATTATGGAACCAGTTTCTTCTCATTAGCAGACATCCTTTGGCATAACAAATCCCATACTGTGTTTACTTATGGGTAAACATGTTTGCGATTTCCTAACAAGACAGATAAGTTGTGGCTTTCCATTACCCAGAACTAGCGTTTTAAAACAACAAGCAAGTACAACATTCACCATGACATTTTTACGCTGAGGGAAAATATAATAAACAGGCTTCATCTGCATTTAGAAAACTGGTGCTTTTCTGACTCTTTGAAATTTGTTGAAGTTATATCCGAATTCTCCCCAGCTGTAGAGCTTTTAACAGAGTGATGACGATTGGAGAAAAAGTTCAAGACGGCAGAAAACACATCAGAACTGGTAGACACATTAATATCACTCGACATCAGTCGAAAGTATCAGAACACATGGCATAAAATATATTTAGCTACAGAATATAGAACAACACATGATTATTGGAATGATCCCTCTGTTGGAATGTCTTACAAAAATGCCCAGGATTTCCAAATGCACATGTGGGCGAAAATTCAGATGGCCCACGAACACATGAATCACTTTTTGCTCTTCAAATACAGGATGTTGGCATAGAAAGTAAATAAAGCTGTGGGCACCCGCCCACGTGTTACATGTATTCGGGTATTTTGTTTATCTCCATTTCTCGTCTGTGGACGGCAACTTTGCGGCCTCACATCAATTTGCCATACAGTTTTTATTATGATATGTACTATTTTAATGCAGTTGTCATTCAGTACCTGCGTGAAAGCTCGGGCAACTTTGATGTATTCTTTTGTATCATTGTAAATCACAATACGTGAAATGTACTGTTTATCAAGTCAGAGATGTACTATTATCAGATATTTTGACAAAAATGTGCTTGAAACAGGAAGAAAAGGCTGAAAATCCCACTACAGAGTTTCATTGGACAGAATTGGTATTTATTAGTTTCTTCTCTCTGTCTTGTATTTTAACTTTCATTTACATCTCTTTTTTACCCACAGTTTATGTTCTCCAGCCTGATTTGTTGGAGCTTCTGGTTGTTGGTCTTGGTTAATGATTTACCTTTTAATGCCTAATTTACTGTTACACGTTCACCAACCATTAACAATAATGATCACGTTTGACTAAACTCAAGGTCACGGAGTGATTCATTGTATAACTGTTAACCTTTGACTGTCTTCTCGGAATGGTCCCTGAAATCCTTGTTGATCTTCAGGTACGTTTTTAGCTGTTTCTTTTGTTGTTACGCACGTTAGTTTGTGCTAGGGAAATCCTTATCGTATAGCACAGGCTGTACTGTTTGAGGTATTTTGTATTTTTGATATTATTCATTCTCCTTCTTAAATTATGGCTCTTTAAATTGAACACAGAGTTTGTATTTCGATGCAATTGAATACGAGTAACTCAGAAACGTTTCGTATGCTATACAGAAAAAGGTATTCTGACTTAATCGAAAGGGATTTGTTTCGTTAGTTTTGTGTTCAGACAGAATATTGATTTTTCGGTCTTTACAGGACTCTTAAAACCTTTTAAACATGATTTATCTCCCTGAAGGATGGTAACCAATAGGGAAATCTCATTGTTTTTTATTAAATGCATTTTTAGACGATTATGCGTTATTTTCTTAAAGATTTTATAAATTTCCAGTGTTTAACCACAAGCAACTCTAACCATTATGAGGGTGTACTGTCGATTACTATGTAAAGCCCACACAACTTATTCTAGCTTTTGAATAGGCCAGTTTATCCATTCTTTTTGAGTCACATTTTGACCTTGTTAGTTATTCGCTTATCAACCCTGAATTTTTTATGAGTATATGTGTGTACATCTTATCCCACTCATCATGTCTGTAGCTTATTTTTGTCTGACTATAAATATTGATTAACGCTTGGCTCACACGTCATCTTCACAGCACTTCATTGCGCTTCTCCAACCTACTTCGCTCCTCCTTATTTGTTTCGTCTCCCTGATCGCTTGTTCAAATCAGTGAGTGCATGAGATATAAATATTCAAAATCCACTCTCTTATTTTGCTTATCTAATTCCGATATTCACCAACGCGGATTAGGTCGATAATTATGTATGAGGATGGACGATTATATATATTTCGATTGCAATCATTTGATAACAATTGGAGCCAGATATCAGGCCATAAAAAGTGTTCTACTTTTCGCTGGAACTGACATATTATAGTGTGACTTATCTGAGGAAGAAAAAGCCATATTAGTAATGTTTGGCGCTGAAACCCTTTTCTAGCGCCTTTATATGTATTTATTTATATATATAGAAACTGTATATAAAATCACAATAAGTTTCTGATTAATTAGTCAAATATTGTTCATAAGTATGATGATGGATGTTTCTTTTAAACATGGTAACTTAACTATGTTTTTAGTTAATACAAGCTTATGTATCTGCTATAGAGATCGTGAATAAATTTCTGTAAATGGCCTCTGCAACCACCGACGAAATCGAAAACCGAAATTTGTTACATATGGATTAGTAATATTTAGGCTGTGCTTTACAGTAATTTCACAATGTTTGTAAACCGTGAAAAAATGGCATTATCATGAACGTCGTCACTGTATTTTTTTTAATCAAATTTCAGAGTCATGCTTAAAGTTCGTGAATCCGTTTGTTTGGTATCCGCGATTCGTTTTCTAATACTAAATGGTGAGGTAAAATCGTAGGACGGCTGGGGAATGAAGGACATTGTTTAAAACAAGCAAGACACTCATGGTTTTGTTCTATTTGTTGCTGTTGCGGCGTAAGTTACGGGATTTGAGTCCCAGAGTGAACATCAACTCTGAGGTGCAGGTAATCCAGCTGACGAGTTCCAAATAGGACGAAACGCGCGTCCGAAATTCCATTGCTGGCCACTGTCCATCTTTGCTTATAATCACAAACAATGTTTTCATTCCTTGGAAAAAGCCTAATACAAGTGTGCACGCACTGCTTCAGATCCTTTGTCAACCTGGTGAGAGTTTGCATTATTTTGCACAACAAATATTGCTTGTAGTCATCTTCGTAAATCTTGTAAACTGGTGTGGTACCGTCGTCTATCATGTCTCTGAATAAACATTCGTTGCTTCATTATCATTTTGCAATATTGATTGTCTCTCCGCTGCAATATACGTCCAAATATCAGTCAGAGGAACTGTTTGCTATTTGGAGAAATCATTTTACGTGCCTACAAGTCCTCACTAGGAAAAGGCCACTTATAAAGCAAGCGCTTTCTTATTCTAAAGTCTCACAGACGGTTACATGGGAACTTTATCGATATACCTCACCATAAAGCAAAGCTAAATACAACAATGACTTTCGTGGAGAAGTTTACGGACCCATCATTGATACTGATAAAGCAAGAACAATATTTGATGTGGAAAAATAAGCCTACGAGTTGTATATATAGTCAAGTTAAAGACATATCCACGAGGATCTCTTTTAGTATACAGTTTCTGTCACATCTCATATTTCGAACCATGTTTTATATCGTAAAGCAAAGGCCGCGCAAATATGCGTTAGGTAGACTTGAATCTTACTCGGTCAATAATAATTATTATTAATTAATGGCTTTATTCAATATTATAATCTGGTCCTTAGGTACTAATTATCAAATTTGACTTCGACGTTCACTGCACACGTCCCATCGTATCTGTTCTTATTCTCCTATTTTGAATTCTATAGCTCCATATAGTCTACAAACACCGTCTACTTCGTCTTGGAAACGGAAATCATGTGTTATTGTGAAAGGCATTTGTGTCATCTAGTTTCCATCGAGTTCGCTGTCTAGGAATATGATTAACTTTGTGGTTTATAGTTCATACTCGAATGAGCCTTTACTGAAGGGTTTTTCATGTATTCCAGAAGTATATGACGGCAGGGATGATGGCATGCCACAAACCATCGATATTTGCACTGTAAAGTGCTTAGCCAGCCTATACTAAACTCTTCCCGAAATACTGATAACCTTTCTAATAAGTCTTTGAACCTCCTTATTTTTGACCTCTTGTTTGACTGAGTTGGCATGCCTTGATCATAAAGATTATAAATGTAAAGACGTTTTCAGACTCCGAATGCCTGTGGTATCTTTAGACATAACCCTTTTTTCCGTGCAAAAGGAGCTAGTTAACTAACAAGTGGAACTACTAGTCGTGATGCATTATCCTTACAACACCTGCTGTCTCTTGTCTTGTTTTTAGTTTTCCTTAACAATGTCATTGGATTCCAATTCGTATTACATTGCTTTCTCGACCTTATCAAATTCTCAATAAAAGCGGTGAGGTTCTGTAGAGCGGTCTTCTTCCAAGATCAAGTTTTGAAGCAACAGTCGAGCAACGGACTACTTAAATACAAGAACACCGAAAAACCATGCAGTCCTACGAACACCAAACGAAACCACAGCGACTCAAATACAGAATGGCCACTGCACAACAAGCCGTTCGGGGAACAATTATTTAGCCTAACCTTTGAAAAATAAAATCGTTCTGTTCGGTAGATACAAACTTATTTGTTTAAATGGAGTTAAGGGGGACCATGACGCGTTCAACAGGACTGCAGTGGTATTTTCACTAAAAAGCTAAGCGAGATTGTATGCCGACGTACGGCGCAATGAGTTCCATTAGTGTGTTTAAAGCTGTTGCTAGCATATCATAGGGCATTTGAGTAAGCAACTGTGAGACTGGACTTATTGAAGGTTAGGATGTACTTAGCGCATGTGTAAACATCAACTGCCGTGACACGTCCTCGTGGCTGGAATAGGTAAGAAGGCCCCAGTTTGCAAGTCTTCTAAAAAAATGACGAAAATGTGTAATATATCACATACATTTATAATATATCAATTAAGTGCTGAGGTGTTTGTGTTTCAAAATTTTTTTACGACTGTTAACTTCATGAAATAAAATAGCATCAGATTTACAAATTTGTTAGAGAAGTTTCATTAACAATGAAATATCGAACAAATATTTACACCAGGTTTCCATTTGAAACTCTCACTGGCAACGTTAATTTGTAGTTCTTGTTTTTCTAATAAAGGGTAAAAGAAGTAACTCAAAAATACTGAAAGTTGTTGAGAGACTAAAGTGAACGTCTAGCATGCTTTTGAAAGGCTTTGGACAAGCTGATGTTAGTTGAGTCTTCCGTAAACAGTTTCAGAGGGTCATAGTTCTAACGTCAAAATGTTTGTAAAGTGTGTGAAAGCTCACTCCTGTTGGAAAAAAAGGAATGGCTTTAGTCAAAAATGTGGAATAGGCAAATAAACAAATCACATGTTTTTAAATAAAGATTTTATGCACTTGTGACTGACCCCGAGTTCATAAACATCAATTTAAGATCATATCAGATGCTACATCTTGTATAAAGCATAGTATGGGCTTGGTACCGTGTTGTACAGCTTTCATTAATTTGCTCCCATTTATGTATCCCAATGTATCTGCATCTGGTCTGACGGGAAGATACACAAATAGGGTTAGTGTCTGATGGACCCGAATTCCCAGCTGTCAGAAAGAATCTTAAAGTTTGTCCACAGCCAGCTACATTTAACTCAGATGCAAAACACTCCTCATCCATGACTGTATACTGCTATTTTACAAGAAAGTAAAAACGCAGACATTTGGCTACCCTGTTATTGATGTTTGCGCCGTGGAAATTGCTAAATTACAGTGATTTATAAATATGCTCAGAGTTAGACGCACAGTCCACAAAGAAACACCAAACATACTTATGTTTTTTTTCGAAATGAACGTTTTCTTACAATACATGACAGCAACAGCATCCAAGGCACTTATTTTCTTATTTGCAAACATACTGATTTGAATCAGTGAACTCATTAAAAACAGGCTGACATGGGAGTAATTACAGTTTATCTGTGGTTTTTATCAAAGGTTGGGTTACTACAATTAGTCTTTATCACTACTACATGACGTGTAACTTTTTGACGAAATGGATTAGGGATATGCTAAGTCTCCTGGAAATATGATAAATATGACACATCAGAATAACACCCTCGTGATTCCTCCTGTTCTGTACAAATTCTAAGCTCTCAACTTCGGCTTCCTGGAGATATATATATGGCATGAATGTGTATTGCCCCACATGTATAACGAGAACGCGATTGTTATAATGGAAACAAATATCATTATAACCAATTATACCAGTGATTGTTTCACTGTACTTGTTTGTTTAACTGCACCAAAGACACTTTCCTTCCGTTGCCCGTGACCTTGCACGAACACACGTACGCTCACAAGTTCCGCCCGTAAACTTTGGCACGATCTCGGTATTCTTTCGATACCACGAGATCACCAACAAATATATCTTATCTGGACCACTAACAGGCTTCTAGTTTTCAGCCTACCGAGGGATCCAAGTCGATATCTGGCACGTAACCTTATTGTAGTGGTGATCATAGTCAATTGCGATTCCACATATATATATATATATATATATATATATATATATAGCGTATTACGTGGTAACGCATACAAAAATCCACACTAATTGTTTTCTAGTTGTGACGATCGAGCATGCTAAGGGAAATGAGCGAGCAGCTCTACTTACTTGACTGATCTGCTTCATTAAACGCTTCATGCACCATACTTAAGTATAGTAGAAGCATATAGACTAAAACCAAGAATACTAAACTAAGCGGGTGTCCTAAATCTTGTTTCATTTGCAAAGACATGTTACTCAAAATAGTTAAATGTCGATAATTAAGCATATAAACCCAAAATACGAGCTATATTTCAGTAAGACTTACCTAACAGAAGATAAATGGTGATATTGTTTTGAAACTGAAAACAACAGTCGCTTACTCGTAAAAACATAGATATCAGCACAACTAACCTTTCTCCAGTAACATTATTCATTGAAGGTCTACTTGAGAAAAATCAACAATGTGATTGAACTTACTAGGATTAGGAACATCATCCTAGCACGCAGCGCATTCCGGAGTAACGCATTCAGATGTGGCAAATAAGAATGACAACCAGAGCGAAATTCACAGCATAATCCAGTTGTTTAGTAAAAAATACATCATCTCAATATAACAAATACAATGCTCCGTTCATGACTTATAGTTTCTCCACAGCTTTGATTCACTGAATTGATAGGGAAATGCCTGAAAATGTTTGCTGCTGTACAGTTATTGAAATTGATCAAGGTCAAGGCCAGGCACTGTTACGGATTGGGAATATCACGTTAGCAGACGTGGTTTTGGTTGGTAAATTATTTCAGCATAACGCTTGATATTACTAGTTGTCATAAGTTACGTTTTCTCATTCGACCTAAGTATATCCATTGAGTCATCGAGTTACATTATCTGTTGCCCTCATTTTCAGCTCTCACATCGCACGCTCCATCGCTACTAGAGCTACCTTCAAATAAGACGCAACCCACCAAAGGCATGACGTACTTATGTTCTTCCTGTAAGGCTGATGTGCCTATCTCAGAAAGAATCAACCATGTCAGGAGCGATTGGCATATATACAACCTAAAACGTGTCGTTTCTGATCTACTACCGATATCTGAAGACATGTTTGTACATAAAAAACAATTGATTGCTGCAGAAGCACCTGTGGCTATAGAGGTTTGAGAAATTCGTTACATATTTTTGCCTTAGAAAACGTATTGTAACGCCTGCAAGAAATCCTTCGCAAATAACAAATCTTTTACTGCCCATCTGATTTCGAAGCGCCATATACATAACAGCCACTTGTTCAAGACGTAAGAAATATATTTCTAAATCCCTGTTTTATCCGCATTGTCCCGGACCAACGGGTTATTTTTGCGTTGATTTTATTATAACGTTTGCAAAGCTTCGTTGTATTATTCGTCACTCAATACACAAATTAGTTCCTCTCAAGTTTGACCACTGGTAGATTTTCAGATTCAATAGATGACAGTCTGTATCAAAACACAATCACGAGCATCTGAGATGAAGGCTGAGTTTCGTTTTAAGGTGATCATTTCAATATATCAGTTTTCTGTCATCAGTGCACCCAAATTTACGCAACTATTATTTAAACTCCTTATTTATTGTATCGTGATGAGCTTGAGCATTATATGCTTTTACATTCCCAGTGTATTTTAGACTTTGTCTCATCTCGTTATTGGTCACATCTCCAACGTTTGCTCATATTCATGCATTTATGAAACGTTTGTAAGTGATGTTTATTTATTTAAACACATAAACAATGGTACAAGGAGGCACCAAATGTATATTCTCCACACGAATCATTTAATTTGCGCAAAAGGTCCTTAATGGTACATAATATTAGTTTTGTTCAACTCGTAAATATCAGCACTCTTCCAATGCTTTGTTCAAATTCACCAGGGGTACATATTATTTGTTTTAGGAGTATCAAGTGTGCTCTATGGATTCAAAATTAAGGGTTCAATAAAGGAGGGTAATCATTGAACAACATCGATCGTTATTGTCAGGATGTTTTTTGTACATATCTGATCACCATTAATCCATATATATAAGGCCTCTGATATACTCATTCCTGTTGTCTTCAGGAAAACGGCTCAAACAGTCATCAGTTCTACTAAACCTGCAGGAGAAAACTGTTTGACAGAACCATTACCGCTGGGGTCATGTTTGTTCTGTGACCGCTACATATCACTGGATTATTTGCCGAATGAGTCACTTGATAGTGCCAAACAAAGCGACTTGGCCAAACGTGTCCTAAGTCACATGTTTGATGCGCACAAATTTAGTGTTCCATTTCCAGAAAGATTAACCGATCCTGCCGGGTTGTTAATTGAATTAGGACGTATCGTGGGGGAGGAACGATGTTGCTTGGCATGTGGTCGTCAGTTTTACGGTAGCTGTGTGGAAGGATCAGACAATACTCGGATCTCCCTATTTGCTGTCCGCAGTCATATGTTGGACAAACCTGGCCACAAACAAGTATGGTTTGGAGTAGAAGACCCCGTCCAAGTAGCATTACTGGTAGCTGAAGCAGAAGAAGAGTTAAATGACGATTGCGAGATAAATTATCCTAAAGCTGCTCTTGCAGGTGGTGAGCTGTTTAGTCAGTTTTACGACCAGTCAGTCGTTGCACCATCTTTCATACTTGTAAGTTGTTTTTATCCCTGATTGGTAAATTAAAAGCTTAATTACTCAGAAGCTTATTCATGTAAACTAGGATCTTGAGTTAGTCTAATTTGCACATTAGTAACCAAAACTGTCAAACCTATTTGTTTTGGTTTTGTAACAATCTCATACATGGGACTACGGGGCGTTTTTTCGCATAGTTAGCTATTTTAACCTCTCCATTTCGAGACCTTCAGTAGTAACCTTGCTCTCGGGAATAAAAATTAGTCTACTTGTATATTCAAACAAGATTTTCTGTTACAATATGACAGGCCATACGCTAGATAAATAAAGTGACATTTTGGAGGTACGGAAGTATGAACAGTTACCTATGACATGACATGTTCGTATTAGTATGATTTCACATATTCAGAAGAGAGAGGCAAATTAGTAGTTACTTTTGAAAGGTCACTTCACTCTTTCGTAGTTTTTGCAGAGACAAGTTTTAAATCGCTGTATAAATTTATTGCAAGATAAATAGCCATTAGTATATAATCTTACTATTTCTAGGTCATTTATTTTATAATTCACCCCCACTCAATCAATACTTTTATCTATTCCATTCTAGTCAGATGATGAAGACGTTTATGAAGTACGGTTACCATCTGGTACTGTTCTAGGTCATCGGAAGATGAGAACAATTTATAAGCAACACTTGGCTGCTACAGACAAAGCTAAATTATCGGACCGTGATAATGGACAGAAGAGCGTTTGTGTACGACGTCCAGACTTCAAAGCCTTAATGCAGTATAGGTCTAACGCTGACTCGGAGAGATATTTAAACGAACAAAGAAAGTATTGGGACTTAGTAACTGGTGTTCAAGGTAATTTCCACAATCGCCTTCATCTTCGTCGACAGTACTAGATATTTGAGGATTTAATATAATTTTAAAAAATCCATTTGTATAATGTAATATGGTTCCATTCTTTTTCTATTGGTTTATGGTCTTGTATATAGTCATTTAGTATAGAATCACTAATAAAGTAGTTGTGGTCGACTTAGCTGCTGAGTCTAAACAGCCACTGGGTCGTGCAATTGGGCAGGTTTTGTATCAGTTGTTTGAATCTCCCCATTAGTGTTTAGGACCAGGAATTCCAAGTTCTTTATTAAGGATAATCTCATTTAATTAACAAAAATTCAGCAATTTCAAAATCCGACATTATCGTTTTAACTATTGTATAGCTGATTTATTCGAATATAACGATTGTGATAATTAGTAAATAAGCAGATTTTCGCTAACTATTCATGTAACTTTATTGTAAGGTTCGCAGCAAGAAATGGTAATTAATGTTCCCATTTGAAAACTAGACTTAGCATCGGAAAAGTACAAAATGTTGCTTATGGTTAATGAGAGTAGTCGTCTTATTTATGTCGTATACATCAATCGGGATAACTCGTCTGCACAACAATGCCACTCATCACTTGCAATGTGTAGGTGATGTTTGCTGCAGTCTACTGAACTTGTCTGCAAATAACTTAAATGCATGCTATGTAGAACAGATTTGCCTGCGATAGGTCAAAAGTATATTACCACTACATAGGTATCGATATCGAATTTCGACGATATGAGTTGAGTGTAACATGAAGCTCAGACTGATGCTTTCGATTGTTTCTCTTCTGAGTTGGATCGTTTAATTGCGAAGCATCAATATTGGTCGACAGTATTGACAAGAACGACAGTGGAAGCTTCGCAATTAAACCTTAGTCTCTACAGTGTAAACAAGATTAATCTTCCCAAACATCTAATCTTCAGTTCATGTACTATACTTTTAAACGACTTAATTGCCACTGTTTAAAGAAATAAACAATAAGACTTTGAGAACCTCTTAGCTAATAGATCTTATTTCTTTTCGGTTGATGCGAAATCCCTTCCAACGAAAAACGTACACAAAGAAATCCATTCAAAATGTGGATCATTTGCTTTGTTCTTACACTACCTTGCATACATAAAATTTGTTCATACAACTCATTTAAATACTGAGTGTTAACAATAATACAAACGAGACGGATAAGATAATAAGCATGAACAACTTTTTTAAAAAAAAAAAGAAGTGAAAACTGTTATCAAGAGTTCGAATTAAGAAACATTGAAAGGAGCAAAACATGCTAGGTATTTATTTGTATGTAACAAACCTATCATCATCCCTCATGGATTGAAAATAATAGTGAAAAATGTGAAAAACTTAAAGTAGAAATGAATATTCGATAAGCAAGATTATCCATATTATTATCTGAGAGCAGTGGATGAACGAATGATTGGTTGATAATAATAGCGCATATGTCAAATTCTAATAACCTCTAGATAATATGAACAGGAAATGAATAGCACTAACCAAAACTGATAAAGTTAAGGACATATGGTCATATATGCACCTAGAAAGATGGATATATCAAAAGAGTTCAATATAATATAGGAGGGAAGGAATTGAGGTTATTGTTACAATTAGAAGTAAAAATTTCTAAAACATTTCACAACTACAAATCAAATTTTCCTAAAATTCTTTGTATATATATAACAGTACTGAACAAGAAAAGAACGATTAACAAAGAACATAAGCTTTCATCACATACACAGCACGGATTGGGATACATTGTTTGTTTAGTGTCTATGAGTATGTTTGATTTACTGGCAAGTAATAATAAATATGTAGAACATTTCATTCATTCATGTGGGTTAATATTAGTAACGATAATGTACACAATTCAAACAAAATGCGCAAATAAAGGTCGGTTGGAAGAAGATTGTAAATTATGCATAAGATTAGGAGAGAAAATGTTTTTGTTCGTTTATTTGTACGATGCTGTAGACTAAAACGATAAAAATTGGTTGGAAAGTTATCATTTCTTCTTACTCGAAATCACTGTCATTTACCATTACAACAACACATTCAAATAGAAATGCATTGTCAGACATTAAATTAAAGTATCGTAGTAATTTTGAATAAGTTAACTTAAATGATATTAAGATGCTGATTTCTCTGTATTGTACGGATGTTGGTGATACTCTCTCAGTTTAAAAACCATCAAGAATAACTGTAGACAGGGAAAGTCAAATTAATTTATTACCAGTGTATACCACTAAGGGTCATCATAGATACTTGGGGTGGCCCAGACCGTGTATTCGAGAAAAATACCTGTAGTAATGTAAACAAGTTATCTTGATAGATTAGATATTTGTCACATTTCTAAAAGATAAAAATTATAGAGACTTTAAATTTAACGACAAAAATGAAAGAACTGAGTATTACCTCATACTTTTTTGAAGGATAGTTAGTGTCTATCAACAAATATCTAGTCCTGATTCTTCAAGTAAGCACATCTGTATTGAAGTATAGAGTCTGTTTTACACATTGACGACTAAAAATTTAATAGCTTCTATGGGAAACCTGAAGTAGTCATAGTAATTTCACGGTTGCATACGTGCTAAAGGATTCCAAACTTTAGTCTCGCTCGATCAGCCTATGATTCTATCTTTAAAAACCTGTTCGGCTGGAATTATCAGTTTTGTCACCTACGGTCATTTCACTACTTCGTCAACCAAGTGTGCCAGCATAATTAGTTTGATGCAGATAAATCAAAGACGATAACTTGTTCCGAAAGAATGGTATAGTCAATTTTAAACAGTTCAAACTTTTAGATAAACAATAAGTTTACAAGACTATCATCTCTAACATTTTCAGTGTACAATAATGATTGCACATTTTGGGACACTTTGTGGAGAAAGCTTTTGGATTTATTAAAAAATGTTCTTCAATTTAATGATCATATCTATTATACATGGAGTGATCTATGCAGAATTCTTGAATTGTACCACAGACCCATATAATATTATCTTGCTTGAATATCTAATTCAATATGAAATCATGTGTTCTTTCAAAGTGAATTCTTTCAGATAAGTTAAGTTAAACCTTTACAATCAATTAATAAAACAACTAACCTTATCATTACGTTCGCAAAGAAATTTGAATTTCTGTTCACGTTTATGCATAAATACTCCATCTAAATGTCCAGTTTCAGCTGATCTAACTTCAATAGCTTTTAAACCCCAACCAAGTAATTGACCGGTAGATATATAGGCTACACAAGTTGGAACTTCACCCCATTGGATAACGATATTTTTTGTTAATTTTCCATTAGTATCCACATAGACACCTTCAGCTAAAAGGAAAATCAATGCAAGATATTGGTTTTACAATAAATTCATATTACTCTGTGAAAGGTGCTAATCACAAGAAAATGTATTATATACAAGTTTTTACTTAATATAGCTATTAATGTTCTAACAATGGTCTCTATCCTTGACAAATAGATCGAAGAACCACTGAAAAATATGGGAAGTTCAAATGTTGGCAGATCTATTAATTCCAAGGTTAAAGTGTTCTCAGTGAAATGTCACAGTAAAGAATCCAGAAGGAAAAAATAGTCGCAGTACTGTGAAGTCACAAACCAATTTGATGTCTACCAGTGTTCTATGTAAATAGTCTTAGCGAAAATGCCATATTTCATGGAATACAGATGAATACGGATGACAGGTCCCAGACAATTTGCTTTCATTTAATCTATAAACACCCAAAAATTTACTTTTTTAGTACAATCAAACGTGAACTAATAAATCGATAGTAATACATGAGTATAAATAAAACTTACTGTCGTAACATAAAAGTAACTGCATACCACCTGTATTAGGAAGTACTACTATACAATGAGGAGTAATATGTGAATTAATCTAAAACAAGGAAAAAAAATCACAGAAATGAAATTTAAAATTGATACTTTAAAGGGGGAACAATCACTATCCTACAAAAATATTCAACAAAAGATAGGCGATTTTGAATGCAATCAAATCCTATTACGTGGTCGATTTCTTTCGGAATTAGACTAATGAATAATTTTTCATCAAAGAACTGTTTTGTTAAGTCCCTTTTCACATGATAAATGTTTGTATGATAATTAAGCAGGTATGAATGCCATGATAAGGCGTTATTGTCCTGCTGGGCTAGCTTCAAAATACCAGATGATGTTGAGGTCTTCTCAGTTAATGTCGCACTACATATAGATATAAGCTGCTATTTTTTTTACAGAGTAGTTTTGATAAGCAAAATAGTACTTTTCTCTAATAATGACTTATTGAAATACACCAAACCCCACTCTCCACACTGACAAAATCACTAGTTCCGAAAATAAAACTTAGACCCACTCATTATTACTTTTATGTATATAAGGAATCTAGGATAGATTTGAAAAAAATGTTAGCATTTTTATTAGAAGCACAAATTTATGGTAAATGCCAAATGACTCATATGCACATATGCATCTAATTATTGTGAAGTAAACAATATAAACAAATCTACAAAACAATATCCTACCAAAGAAGGCATATATAAATCGAATACTATATTTGAATCCAAGTCAATAGCATGAAAACCATTAGATGAACCATATACAACTTTTAAACGGGTATTCTCTTCAACGGTTAGATCTACCAATAATGGCCGATGTTTGAGTTCAGAGAATCTCTGGTGAGAAATGAAGAAGAATAAGTACAAGGTAAATAAAAATATGACAGATAGTCCTATAAAATAAAATATTTAACACATATTTAAGCAATAATAATAATATGCGAATTCTGTGAATGTAATCGACAAGAAACTAAGACACTAATTAGGGTAAATTAATGGAATGACATTGAAGCATGTTAATCATAGTGGTCACATAGTTCGGTTGGCCAATTATATCAAATGATCAGTTACAAGATTGTCTTACAAATTAGGTAACATTCACCATTGTAATCTCATTTGTGGACTTAGTTTCCTTTTCTATCACAACCTTATTATATAAGGCTATCATAGTATCCAATAATTTATGAAAAAAATCTACTGCAAGTATTCACTAGGGAGGATGAAATATCATATAAAATTAAGTCATTACTGTGTTTTAATTAATACAGCTAGATTTGTGGAGATAGCAGAACTTTAATAATTTAAACCACGAACTGAATTTCGCTAAACAACTACTGAAAACCAGGAACGACTGGATAGCTTTGTAAGTTTAGCATTATATTCATCAAAAGTGCTCATTTACAACCCCACCTAAAACCAAACCCAGAGCCTTTGGTCTCGTTTGCGAGCGCTTAACTTTTAGACCACTGAGCCGACATCCAATGATCTACATGTCTGACTTGAATAGATTAGCGATAGTCGACAACTATCTCATACAGGACAACGTTGAACTCCATTGGTCATGGCTTCTCACCAGAACTGTGAGGATCACTTCTGTAACCTAGCCACCAGTGAGCACATGATTATTATTAGTAAAGGATAGTTGGTGTAGATTCTAGAATTTTCAGAATTCAAATTCACTATATTCACTTTACCATACGTTTACATCATCGATCAGTATAATACAAATCCTTGCTGGAAACTAGAGAGCCCTGAGTACCAATCAGCCTCTCTTAGTCCAGAAGACTCCAGCGCTAAGTGTTCTAAAATCCAGGATATCTAATAATAACGTTACTACTGTATATACAAAACAGGGGTCCAGAATGAGTAATATGAGACCCCCAGCTAACAAGAAAACGTGTACATAATTTAAAAGCTTATTTAATGAGTGAAATATATGACTGACCGACCAACTGGAATATCACATGCAAAGTGGTATGCACAACAGCATCACACCTCAGAACGAAACAAACCCCACGGAAAACTGGAAAAAGGATTAAAAAACTTGAAGATATTTGGAAAAAACACCAAAACAAGAAGGTGGAAAGGTAAGTGTATGTTGAATAAAAGTTGTTCAATTATTTAGATAAAATAAATAAATGGATTAATGTATTTTGATTTCAGTTTATTACAGGTCACATTACCTACAGTAACAACCATTTTCTTGTCACTCTCTCGCATTAGGGTCCAAACCAAAAACCAATGAGGCGATTATTTTCAGAATTTCTCTACTATACTTCACACACACACACACACACGACTCTATTAACTGCCTTCCTCGTTTACTAAAAAATTTGCGTTTCACTGTTTGATTACAAAATCATCACACAAAATTCATTCATTGTTATAATTTACTTGACATATTGTTTTATTCTAAAAATACTGTCCAGTCAAATCAGAAATACTAATACGATTTGGTTATAAATAAAACTTACTTTGAAAGCCATAAATTTATGGTACGGACGAGGTGCCCAAGCATAAATCTCCACAGAATCTCTTAATGCGATGACAAGAAATTTAATTTTTTCATATTTTACTGTGAAAAGAAATTTTAAAAAAATCGAAAGGAGTGAAAACAAAGAAAACAAATTAAACTGTTACGGATTAAAAATGATTGTTGTGTTTTATTTTTAGGACAAAGTTGCGTTAAAATTAACATTATCAGGAGCATCCATACTGTTTTATAAAAAATATTCCACCAAAGCTTTAAAAATATCATAGGGAATTCAGATCATATGTGTTTATCTCTAAGAGAAGAATTAAGACACGTTAGAAGTGCCTATTCTCATTTCTCTCTCTCGATGACGATGATTAGCGATTTCTAATTTTATTTTATTTAATCACAAACATTTGTACAAGGAGGCATCAGGAATATATTGGCCACATAAATCATTCGATTAGTGTGAGGTGCTCAAACCGAAGCAGGTGGTTTTCTTAGGGGGCCATATCCCGATCTTTCACTCAAAGGTATAATTCACAAGGAAGTGGAGCAACGTTAGGAGATGCAGTCCCATGGTGGCCGCTGACCAGCAATAGGTTCATATGCCATTTGTTTCCTTAGGATCCAGGAGTCCATGTGCACCATTGGTTTGGAATCAGGGTTTTTCAACTCCCCTAAGTGGATCGATCTTCCATATCCACCAACCCGGTTAAAGCGCCGGACATTCACTTTTCGTTTTCTCAATTTCGTAAACAACACCCCGCGATCCTAAACATATTATAAATACAACTACTTTATTAGTGATTCTACACTGAATGATTACATATAAGAATTGCTGTATGTTGACAATAACATGGCTACTTGCTAATGCATAATTCGAAGTATTTCTGGATAAGTAATTATTTTTAGCAGACTTGCTCTATCAACATTACACCTTAGAACTGAAGCTTCAATCGCTATAATTAAACATAATCAAAATGCACTTGAAAAATATTAACCCTCAAGACTTATGATTGATCAAAATATTATAAAAAAGAATCCATAGAATGAACAGATGAATAAGACACAAAACATTTAGATTACAAGTTAATTGGTCAAAATATCCGACGGGCGCCTAAGTACTCTGGTACGGCCGATAGTGGGGAGAGTCCACTCAGCACACCGAAATGCTCTCGATGGCTACGCGTATATAGCAGCTGACAGGGAAGTCCTACTCACTGCCTTCTAGTGGGGGAGAGGTGTTGTTTACGAAATTGAGAAAACGAAAAGTGAATGTCCGGCGCTTTAACCGGGTTGGTGGATATGGAAGATCGATCCACTTAGGGGAGTTGAAAAACCCTGATTCCAAACCAATGGTGCACATGGACTCCTGGATCCTAAGGAAACAAATGGCATATGAACCTATTGCTAGTCAGCGGCCACCATGGGACTGCATCTCCTAACGTTGCTCCACTTCCTTGTGAATTATACCTTTAAGTGAAAGATCGGGATATGGCCCCCTAAGAAGACCACCTGCTTCGGTCTGGGCACCCCAGCAGTATCACAACCCACACACTTGTGTGGCGCATATGTATTCGGTGCTCCCTTGTATCAATATTTATGTGTTTGAATAAATAAACGAAAGTATCCGACGGGACTGGAATGTATGGTATTCACAGAGTGAATATTTGGATCAAGAAACCGCATCGTACATCCTTAAGACATATGATATAGTGGGTCAATCAAAATTCATCAAATGACACTCTGTTGTCACAATGGAAAATCTCTTAACGATAAGTGCATGGTACTGGCCAAGAAAATGTTTCATTTTCCGAATATATATATATATATATATATATATATATATATATATAACTGTTTATTCATGTAAATCGGTTTAGCACAAAAACCTTCCTCCTCTCACTCAGTAACCTGTTAGAAGACTACATATAGTAAGTTTTGTGTATTGGTATAAGTCTCGAACACCGCGCGTGGTAACAACATAGATCAATAATTTTCAAAACATTCACATCATGTTTTATATCGTCTTTCATGGCAAGTAAAGCTCTATCATTCAGCTAAACAGTGCATATAATATCATAAAGGTGAAAATCATCCAACATACAAAATATTCGGAGCAACTACGTTTATGGAACCAACAGGTCAGTAACGTCTTAGTGTTCAGAATATATTTGGAAAGTGACTGAATTTTCAAAAAAATTTCTTTAAAACCACACGATAATTACTTCTTTGTTCAAAATTATACATGGATAACATAGGATGGATATAAGCATTTTTAAGGGACCTATGACATCTGGGACCGTACGGTGTATATACTGAGATCACCAGTTTAAATTATATTTCAACAGGAAAGATAAGGGAGTGTCACATTCACTAAATAACGCTTAGGATATAATCATATATATACATGAAACATTCAGAATCAAACTTACCAATTTTAAAATGTATAGCACCTTGTAAATTTTCACCGACATTAACCCAACCATTCTTCTTGTCACACTAGTTAGGAGAAAATGAAACGTTAAAAATCGATTTGTTTAAGCGAAAGTTCAGCAATGTTTAAAAATTTGTAAGTTAATCTGAAGTTCAGTTGACATGCTTCGTCACAATTCATTAGTGAGAGAAAAACCAATAATAGTCTAAAAATACTTCTTAAAATAATTCTACTTTTAATCGGAAAAGTGGTTAAGATGCGTCATGCACCATTCGTTTCGGAGAATTCAATAACCTGAGAGTCTGAAGATGATTATCTTCAGTATAGGAAGTTACATTTTCAGTTTTGACCAACTGGTAACTTAACATTTGTGTAATATGTTTTAGTGTAGATAACCGGGGAATTGGAAAGTTTTTGATTTGATTTCTAATAATGTGTATGATTGAAAAGTCCTTCAAAAGTAAACAGAAAGGATATACTTCAAAAATAAATATTATGAAAATAGTTCTGAGAAATTAATCTGTCTATACCATTATGACCGACTTTAAGTTAGTATCTAAAATTTCCAAGTATGTGTCGTCTTACAAGAAAGTTTTTAACTCCCAATATGACTCAGCCCAATAACTAATGACTTAGTCTGATCTCCCTCGGGAAATTTTTTCAGCTTACTCTTTCATGCTATTCAGCAAAATAAAATGGCAGATTCATACTATTGTATGCTAAAACATTAAAAGAACACTATAATTTACTTACTCCTTCCGTTTTCATAATTTTACTACGAAGCCAAGATAAATAGTAGACACGTACACGATTTTTACGTCCAGATATAGTAACTAAAATATTTTGACCTTCTAAAACAGCCATCCTTGAAAATCTTCGTCTTGTAATTAAAGAATAAACTATGAAATTTTGATTGGGAAAAAAGTGAAATGAAAACAAAACAGATTGATGAAAAGAACATCAAATTTTAAATGTGGTTTTGTTGATTGAAAAAATTACTGTTCTAGAACCACAAGTTTAACGGCATTCAATAAGTACAACCCGAAAGTCAATTTTCTTTCATCGATCATTAATGGAGCAGAGGTAAAAAGAACAACAGGTAAATGAATTTCTTTATATGTAGAAAAATAAAAACTAGAACACAAAAATGTAGAGCATATTTTTATCTACATTTAAAGAGATTATAGACTGTGTATTAACTAAAATGAGTTAGCCAAGTAATTTTTTAAAATAAATCCATTAGGATTATTTATAAAAACAACAGATGACATTCTAATAGAAATAAATGGAATTGAATATTGATAAATTCTTAGTTATCTTGTTACATAGTTGCATAAACTACTTTGAAGTTAATCAGTGAGTTGGTCAGTCATAACCAACAACTAATCTGGATCACATCAAGTCAATGTATCACATCAGCACAATCACGAACAATTGTCAAGATAAATGTTACAGTAGTAGAAATATTAATAGTATCAGTGGTAGTAGAAAAGATTAGTATTTATTTATTTATTTATTTAAACAAATAAATATTGGTACAAGGAAGCACCAGATACATATGCGCCGTACAAATCTCATTCAATTTGTGTGAGAGCTGTGATACTGCCGGGCATTCGCTTTTCGTCCTCTCAATTTCTTAAACAACAGTAATGCCACGAGAAGGCAGTGAGTAGGACTTCCCTGTCAGAGGCTATATACACGTGGCCATAGACAGCATTTCGAGAGGGAGAGCGGACTCTCCCCACTCTCAGTCGTACCAGGGCATAAACAAAGCTGATAAGTAGCTTGGATAATGAAATATCTATTTTCATTGATACGTACTATAATTAGGCTGCAGTTCTATGAGTAATGATATTTTCACATAAAAAAGGCACAATTAAAGCATATGATTCGTCATGCATTTAAGAAAAAAACGGCTCAACTACATTTTTCAGTTACATCATCTAAATTTAAATAAGGGCAAACGTTCAGAGTTGCTTATTTTGTAAGTTTTTACTTTAAAAAATCGATCAAATTTTTAAATGAATATACTTTCAATAAAAAAAATTTGGAACTTTACAAAATTCGGTGAATAATATTCCATTTAAACGATTTATGCTAACAGCACAGCAATGACAAAATACTTTGACAAAATGAAGAGATCTATATCAGATCCTTGAAATAATATATCTTTCCTCTAAAATCCAATAAATATTAAGGATTTTGTCAATATACTCATGGAATGTCTGGAGTCTGCACTTGTAGATTGCGCTTTATTTCTAAATGAAACACGTTTTTACTATTTTTGAATACTGTATAACCATGTGAAAAATTACTTCTAAACAAATGAGCCATCAAGTTTTACTTTATTGCAAATAAAATTTTCAAATGACGAATCTAATTTGAAATCAGAAATAAAGCTGCTCTGTTGTACAAAAATAAAACCTTTTATACTCTTCTAATTGATCTTCACTGGAATAAAACTACATGAAGATGAAGTGAGAGAACACAAAATTTGAGTTTAAACCGAATAAAACACACCTGAAAATATTTATAGTTTACACTATCAACTGGTTTTATTTAGATAACCATTGGAAACCAGGACAAGCTAGGCAGCTATTTAGTCCTAGTGTGGGTATCCTCAGCAGTACGCATCAAGTAGTTTCGAATAACTTCGCAGTTTACAGTCAACACAATTCTATGCATGTTAAATTTCATGACTGCATAATATAATAATGCATGAACATATGCAATAAGATTAGAATAATATACAACAGTATATTGACATGTTATTCAAACCAAGGAAATGGATGATCAGCATCAACAATACGAATAATTTACCATGATATGGAATGACTTTTCTCGAAGGATCAAACATATAAGCACAAACCTTTGCACTCGTTATACAACACCAGAAATAGTACAGAGACAAGGATATATATGTATATATACCACAACGAATAATATTTTGAAATAAATCTTCACGAAATTACGACATTGAACACAATCCTATACAATTACTGTATCATATCATCAATCAATAAATGACATTGATATTGTGAAGATAATAGTGGAATTTTCCGATATCTTGGGAATAACCATAGATTTCGAAGTTTATCTCCATTGTAATTAAAATCAAAGCAACTCAACTTTTATGTAAAACGTTTAGAACAATGAAAATCACGTTCCATCGAGAGTGATGAAATCCCAAAATGAAAATAATAAACAATAAACTGTCTATATTATAAAATTTACCATAAATTAAATGACTTACCACGACCTTCACCACTACGATCTAATAAAGAAAGACCCGTTTCAAGACCAATCAATAAATTTACACCCCACATAGATGCACACAAAATTTCTGAATTAAAACGTTTTTTATAAACTTGTATTTCCGGTGTATCACTGTTGTTCAAACTAGAATTGGCTGTTGAAATATTATTTGAAGCAGTTGATATACAACCAGCACCACTGCTAATACTTGTAGGTAATAAATATGAACCAGTAGTAATAACTGTGCTTGTTGTTGTATTAATTGATGGTATATTAAAATTCAATAAATTACCACATAGTGAATTAGGCAAAGCGATTGATTTGATTAAACCACTACTGTTGCTAGATGATGAAGGATTAGAGCCTGGTTGTGAAAGTTGAATATCCAACTGGAAATTCAGGAGAGAGAAAGAAAGTAGGGCAAATCAAAGCGAAAAATTATTTTCTCTTCTTAAAAAAAGGTAATCGTATTGATTAGCAAGAGTTATTGAAAAGATCAATTCAACACAATGACAATAATATACGAATTATAAACGATTTATATGCGAAATTCAATTAAAAAGGAAAAGGCGAGAGATTATACGTTATGAGTTATATGAATTAAGTGAGAAACATAGACAACAACATTGATGAGGTAAGAAAAATTACCAAACATTTGGAAGTCAAACATTTGAACTATTGAGTTATTGTTGTACGCAATGATAAACATGGGGATTTAAATCTTCTATAAGTTGTCAAGTCATCGAGATAAAAATTGGAATTTTCTCAAACTGCAATTCAAGCTACTATCCCTTAATACAGGTAGATAGCACAGCGAAATGCCGTTTAACCAAACATAATCATCCCATAATCGTAAAAATCAATTATATGTACAGTTATCTTACAAAACATGAAATGTGTAAGAACAGTGGATTTATTTTGGAACCCCAGTTTCAGTGTTATATATATATATATATATATCGGTTGACAATTTCTTCGGATGCATGTAGACTATCCATATAATGTACTACCCATTATTCGTTTGGTTCAAGTCGTCAGCAAAAGATCGTGTGATAACCTTGGTTATTCAGTTATATTATTATTTTAAAAAATTATTACTGTCAACGTCTTTTATAATACGTACTAGTTGATGGAAGTAGCACTGTTCAGATTTTTTGAAAGGATCAATCTACGTCAATTTTGAATGTCTTTTTTTTTTAAAATCAGCTACAGTGACAAATCACTGCATGTGATTTGATAATAATGAGTCGTGTTTTCTATAGATCAACAAATAAATTTGTACATGAGTTAGAATAAACATCTTGGAAGATACCATACCATCTACTAAATTTCTAGATCTTGCAATTCAAACACTGATCAGTTGAAATTGAAGATGAGTATTTATGACAAAATATAATTATGGCAACTACTAAATTTTTATGACTAATTGACTCATGTATATTTATGACGAAAATAGTATTGAAATATAATAATTGAGTAATGTATCTAAACAACTTGAGCTAGTGAAAGAAAATAAACATAGCAGTATCCACCATGTATAAAGGCTAACTTAATATTATGACTAGGTTCAATTTTGCATGTGTCAATACACTTCGCTTATTGATATGTGGTTCTTGATAAAATTGTTGGATGTGTCGGTGATTATTTAACATAATTCAAGATCAAGAGCACTAAAACTAGTTAACAACTTAGTACAAATTAAAAATCTCCCTAGAGCTCTAAAATATTTAGCCTAAAATGAATTTATTATCTATTGATTCAATAAATAATTAAAGAATGGATAATAACTGAAGCCCATAAAAAGATAGACGATACCAAGGTAAGGAAAAAACTTTTTTAAATACATAAACTCTGATGTATTCAAGTAAGAGAAAGAGGTCAATCTTAATCACCTGGGTTTTTGACTTTTGGCTTCCACGCGGACTTGGTTCTGAAACTCGAGAGCCAAGATTATTGTTTGTCTGAACTGACCAAACTGAACTAGGAAGTGCTTTATTTGAGTCTATAATAACTACAGACTGAGGAGAGATTTGTGGACTCGTCTTTTGAGCTAAGTTGGATCGTCCTAATGAATGTTGGTTGGTTGGTATATTTGTACATATATCAGTTGGTTGATATGATGGCTTGTTATGCAAACCGCCCAGAGCAGCAGAAGTAGCGTCTGGAAAATGTGGAGGTGAAGGTGATCGAGTTTCTTGTGTTTTTGTACATCCTGAAGAATAGGAGTAAAGTATAAATGAATAGCGATTAACAACAATCCATTCACAAAATTCTGTACTTATATGGGATGCTGATCCCACAAATAAGCTACACGATTACAATCTCAGATTATTCAAAAATTCAGTAGATAAACTAGGAAGCGCTGAACAGATGTTTGATTTCAGATAGATAAATCTCAGTAGTCCGCGGCCCTATGTCACGTGTTTGATAGTTTTAGATAACATAATTCATCGAATTATAACTCGGTGACTTGGTTATTGCATTTTCACTCTAAGAGCTTACGTTTATTCAGAGTACAGAAGAAAAGCAGCATAACAGAGTGTTTATTGGTATTCAGAGCAAAAGCTGAACATTTAACGTGGAGAAAATTCATTTCTCCTGGATATTGCTCATCGTTAAGTTATTTGCATCTTTAATAAGTCCTTGTAAAACTATTTACAATAAAAAAACTCAAAAGTGAGTGGCGGTTGTATTCAAATAAAAATGATGGCCCGAAAGAAATAGACGGACGTGATCAAGGCTTTGTGAAAATTGCTGTAAGGTATACAATTATCAGACATCAACAATCACAAAGCTATTCACTGCTTTATAAACTAAACATTTTGATACCTTTCGTGTTATTTTGCGTGACAATTAAGTCATCACCATTATTATTCAACAAAAACGTTTACGGAATATCATAGTCATCAGGAGATATAACATAGCTCATTTATTAAGCACAGGCTGATATGTACTTGACTTTGAGTTATACTTTAGTTGTATGAAGACTAATTATACCACACAACCACCACAAAAACCGAAGTAGATGGTTGAAAGTTAAGAACTTTAATCTCTTCACAACATCATCTTAAAATATGAATTCACTTAGCATTGTTTGTTTGAATCTTCCCATTGATGCTTAGAACTGCAACTGGTCAGTCTCTTATTG